>NC_137898.1:97995886-98156016 GCF_963455335.1 Martes martes | reverse complement strand
AGAGGAGAGGGAGAGAATCTTAAGCAGACTCCGTGCCCAGCATGGAGCCCCACACGGGGCTCGATCTCACAACCCTGAGATCATGACCTGAGCCAAAATCAAGAATCGGACGCTCAGCTGATGGAACCACCCAGGCGCCCCTTTTAGTGGCGGCGTGCCTAATTACAACAGCTTCTAGCTACAAGGAAAAGTGAGATTGAGGACTGGGGGAGATTGTAGAAATGTAAAGGAGGAGTTCCCAGGGAGGAAGAAGGGGGAGATATGGAAGATGCATTGGCTTTCAGTGGGAATAAAGCAAACAACGCAGGACAGGCACGTGCCAAGGAAGCTGAGGCATGAACTGATGCAGTATAACAAGGGAACATGGTCAAGTGTGATGTTTGTGAAGAGGTAGGAGGAGCCACAGGGGGAATTGAGCCTATAGAGAATGTTACATTAATGAGTTTGAGTATTGGAATTTTTATTTTATGAATGTGAGGGTCAGTACTTAAAGGAGGACAATGGGTAGCTTGCCTTATTTTAGGAAAATTAACAGAAGAGAGGAAGACGGATTATAGCAGAGAAAGATAAAAACCGTCCACACTATGATTGTTGTTGGATGAATTTTAATACAGAGCAAAACACGACTTGTGGGCATTTGACAGTGCCCTGGTCGCTTCAGCATGCCAAGACTCCATTTCCCATCAGTAACGTGGGAATGATGCTGTTTACCTCTGAGTTCTTTCGAAGGTTCTGATTTGTATCCAGGGTCTGGGACGGTGGTGGGTGCACACTGAACTCTCCAGTCTCTGTCCTTCCCTTCCCCATCCCGCCTTCTCCCCCTCCACTCTCACCAACACACCTGAAGGTTTTGCTCTCTTTTCAAGAGACTTCATTTTGCTTTCCACAATCCTGTGCTGTACTAAAGTAAAACAATAATCTTGTGTTCCAGAAAGTTTCCTTTCAGGGGTAGGGCTAACTTGTCATCCCCATTCCCTCCCTGAGTTGGCAAATTAACATGCTTTATTTGTTTTGTCCCAAGTCGTCCTGATGCAAGCGTTTGGGACCAAGCAGTGACTCAAAACTATCTGTTTCCCATAAAACTGCTGAGGCACTTACCTACAGATGGCTAATACTTCCTTCCTGGAAAGAGAGCAATACCCTGAAGCCATTCCCCTGATTTTTCTTCCAATTTCTCTTTTTATCCTGCGTTCCATGACATCTGATTTGGTTAAGTTCCTTTCCAGCCAGAAGTAACTGGTTTCTGGAAGAGACGTAATATGGATTATATTTCTCTAAAGCCATATGCTCTATACATCCTGGCATCCACACAGATGCCATTTGATTCCATCTTGTTTTATCCATTCAATAAATATTTATTGAGTGTCTGCTTGGGTGCCTGGCATCGACAGTGCAAAGAGGAGGAATCTTCAGTTCTGTGCTCTGAATGCTCCCAGACTTTGTGGAAAAGCAAGACCCGAAGACATCGTTTCAGTAGGTTGTGGCAAGGTCAAGGAGCTACACAAGCAGCTTTAAAGCAGGTGGGGGAGAGGCAGCCTCAAGAAAATGTTTTAGCAAAGCTGATATTTGAACTGACTCTGGAAGTGTGAGCTCGGTGGGTCCAGGTGAAAAACGAATGAGCTTGCCTGGTGTGTTTCCCGATGAAACACGTGATTTGAAAGAGGTCGTTTGGCCCCGAAAAGCTTGAATCATTTACTGTCCCAGGATTAGAATGCCTGCAAATGTCTACCTAGAGTTCAGCGTGTGCCGGGCTGGGTGCTAAGTCCTTTGTTGGATTTCACCTGATTCCCGGAATAACCGTAAGAGGCAGGTCCCAGTATTGTTCCCATCTTACACAGGAACTAAGTGATGGCTCAGAGAGGTTGAGTAAGTTGCCACGGTCACACAGTGAGGCAGCTAGGATCTGAGCAGAAGCCACTCTGCTCTAGGGTCTCTGGACCTTGAGGCACTCTGGCATGTGAGCTGGGTGCTGGTCACCCCACAGGGTTGGGGGGACAGCAAGCAGAGGGCAGAGGGGGGATGAGGCCAGCTTTGAGGTACTGAATACCGACATGGGGTTCGTAGGTATATCTTTGCACGTTTATGCTTTCTAAAAATGTAACTGCATTACTTTGAAAATGAAACAGGACCTACTTTAATTTTATTTTTTAGATATTTTATATATTTACTTGAGAGAGAGAGCACAAGTGCATAAGCAGGGGCAGGAGCAGAGGCAGAGGGTTAAGCAGGCTCCCTGCTGAGCAGGGAGCCTGATGTGGGGCTTGATCCCAGGACCCTGAGATCATGACCTGAGCCGAAGGCAGACGTTCAACTGACTGAGCCACCCAGGCTCAGGGTAGATCCATTATTTACACACCTTTTTTTTTTCTTTTTCTTTTTCTTTCTTTTTTTTTTTTTTAGCAGAAGTCCTACTTTAGTGGGAGTTAATTGTGTTGATGAGACTAGAGGCTTAGGATAAGATGGCTAACTTACAGCCAGCTGTTCTTAGGAATTTTGATTCCTGCTTACTTGAAAAGTGCATACTGACACACTTCATTTTCAGTCATCAAAGTAAACCCCAATAAAGTAAAGGTTCTTCTAAGTCGTTTACTCTTTTCACCTTAGAAACAATGAAATTTATTTTCTATTAAATCAAGGAATGACGATCAGCCTTAGCCTCTGGTGAGTTTAAGGACTGACGTTGGGATGGGATTCAGATTTCCATAAGAATTTGGAAAGAAAAAATATATGTATCTGTTCAATTTACTCTCAGTTCCTAGAATATTTTCATGTTTTGGGATTGTTTGTTCGTTTTGTTTTGTTTTCCTAATAGTGAATCTTAAGAATCATGAGTTTGATTGTGGTACAGATACATTCATGAAATGTGTCAAAAAGGAAATGAACCCGAACCAACGAAAATATAGATGCGGCTGCCACAGTAGCACACTTTCCATGGGTTGCTTACTAATAAGCAAACACTGGTTCACGGCACAGTTCACCTGATGTACATGGCTAGAGACAGATCGAGTTTGCCTCGTTCCAAGCCCCGCACTTTTAGATCTAACTCCGTTCATGGAGTGGTCCCTCCACGGCACAGTTCCCAGGACCTAAAGCAATAACGGAATACTGCAAATTTGAAACCTTTGTTGGTCTCTTGGTAGGCGTGCTGACCTCCTTGGATGGCGGAGTGCAGTGACGCTTTGCTTGGACAAGCACAGACCCATAGCGAGGAGCCTAGCTGTTCCCCTTCCCTCCCGCAAGGCCCCACGACCGTGAACTTGCTGAACTTGGGTGGCCAGGCTTCTGGAGTGAGCAGCCCGGTTTCCCTCCCACGGGTTCTGCTTCCTGGACCCTTTTGCTGACCAACGAAACCAGCCTTAAGCAATTCCTTGGTGTGTGACCCAACCCAAGCTGTCGGGCCTCCCTGGGACAACGCTCCCCCGCCCGCCTTTCTGCCGAGATCTCTTCGGGAACCCGGGCCACATTCGCCACCCACACAGGCTTGTGGAACCGCTCCTGTCAGCTGCCCGAGCACACCCCTGCGAGGCCTCCCCCACCACCCTCGGCAAGGACAGTGTGGTGACAACAGATACTCGGGAGTTGGGTGGGGTCCCGGGTCCTCTGGGCGTCCGCTTTCTCAGTGTCCGTCAGCAAGACTCCAGGGTCATGGTCTCCGGCCTCCTGGAGCACGGAAGCCTGGAAGGGTCAGGAGAGGCTTTTAAGAAAAGGATGAGCCTTGGAGGAAGACAGATTTGGACCGCATTCCAGACAGGGGAAGGGAAGGAGGCCAAGCAGCAGAGCACAAATCCTCCCGAGTGCAGGAGTCTCTCCTTTCACTCCTGAAAATCTCCAGGAAAGGAAATTCCAGGGCTACCCCCGAGTCTGACCCATCCTTTTTCCTGTGACCTCGGGTGTCCCGTTGTGTAGGCCGTGGCTGTTGCGTCTGTGAAACCTGGAAGGAAGGGCAGTGAGAAAAGGAGGTCGTGGTCTGGCAGAAATGCTAGCCTGGCGGAAAAATCCAGCCTGCTAGCGGGTTGGGTTTTTTTTTTTTTTTTTTTCCCCTTGTCCCCTCCTGTCTCCTTCCAGCCACATGCACGCCATCACCAGATTTCTTTCCCCTGGGCCGGCTGGGGAGGGCGGCCCACGACAACCCCGGCTTGGCCCTCCGGAACCCCCTCTGGCAAGAGCATGGCAGGCAGCTTTAGGAAGGTCACTTTCCTCTGCAAGGTCACTGCTGAGGGAAAAAAAAAATGCTTTTAACCCCTCTTCTGAGAGCAAGAGAAAGCAATGTTCCAGAAACATCATCTTTTGCCCCCAGAAATGTCCTCTCCCTAGGGCTTCCCCTCAGTCCTTTTAAGCTGCCCCAACTGCCTTGGGCAATTAAACTATATAAATGGACCTACGCCCTCCTGGTGCCAAGCCAGCTAGGATTTATTTCTGTGCATGCACGTGTGTGTGGCTTGGGGGGGTGTGTGTGTATGTGTGATTTGCTGTGTGTGTGGTTTGCTGTGTGTGTGTATGTGGTTGTGTGTGTGTGTGATTTGCTGTGTGTGTCTGTGTGGTTTGCTGTACGTGTCTGCGTGCATGTGGTTGGCTGTATATGTCTGTGTGTATGTGGTTGGCTCTGTGTGTGTGTGTGTGTGTGTGTGTGTGTAGGAGAGATGGGGTAAACCTGGTATCCTCCATGGCCAAGGCTGTACCTGGCTGCCTGCCAGCCCATGGATGCACTTTACACCTTCTTGCCTTCGGGTTTTCCCCTGGCTGTTCTGACATACTTGGCCATCTTAGAGAGCCCTTGGGTTCAGAGCCGGGTAGGAGTTGTGACTTTCTTGATGAAGAGTTAAGATCGGAAGGTCTGCTTCTGGAATCCTGCCGGCACATGGGCCTTCATCCCTTTGCTCCCAGTCCCCATCTGTAAAATGGGCACACTGTTGGCAACCTCAGGAGGTGGTCCTGAAGATTGAAGGACAGGCCGGTTACGGAAGGACTTTGGAAAACACAAGATGCTGCAAGGACTGGATAGTAGGAAGCCGGTCCCTGGTTAATTTCCTGCTGGGGCGGCGTGGGGACAGGGCCCCAGACAGAGTATGCCGTTGCCAAGGAGCGTGGCTGAGTAAGTAGCCGCAGGCCGAAGGGGCGAGGAAGAGTGGCATGTAGGAGTTAGTCCCAGTCCCGGAGGGCTCCGGGAAGTGGTGATTTTCAAAGGAGAAAGGGGTTCCCCATTGGCAGACAGCAAGGCCTGGGGGCTCCCTTCTTCCTCACAGAAAACCCCTGGCCGCGGGAGAGGTGTGATTTGGCTGCATCTTTGCGGCTGCCTGGCCTCCTGACCGGTCAGAGCCAGCCTGGACGTAGGCTGCTCAGAAACTGGCCCAGGCCAGGGGCTTCCCTGCCCCTGAAGGAGGAGATGTCCTTCCTGAACCCCGCCCAGGCTCCTGGGCCCCCTGACGGCGATCTCCCGGCACTGACACCTCCCCTCCCCACTGAGGGGATTTCCTGTTTTGAAATCACCAATAAATGGAAAATGTGAGCGCGGTCGCTTTAACAGCTCAGGCTGTGTGCCTGTGCTCGTGTATGTGTGTGTGTGTGCAGACCCACCGTGTGAATATGTGTCAGCTTGTGTTATGAGAGTAGGAGGGTGCCTGAGAATGTGTGTATGGGGGGGAGAGGGCAAGTGTGTGTGTGTGTGTGTGTGTGTGAGTGTGTGTGTGTGTTGGTGTGTGGCATTCCGAAACTGGCTTCCTGAGGGACCAGAACATAATAGAGCAAGACTCTCTAAGCCTCCTCGTTCGAAGGGCAGGCAATGTGTCTAGGCCGTTTCTCTACCCTAGATGCCTACTATAGTTCCTGACAGGTGGCAGGGATCCAGCAAGTTCTGTAAATATTTATGGAGTGCTCGCTCTGTACCAGGCAACTCAAGGCTCTTGAGATTCCCTACAGATCATCGCAAAGTCTCTGTCCTCAGGGAGCTTAGGGTCACTGGCGGGGAGACCATTGCAATCCCACAAATACATACATATATAAGGATGTCCGTGCTGTTGTTGTAGGATAGAAGAATAAATTCCTTTTCTTTCCTTCGCTTTTTAGTGGAGGTTCTGGCTTTTTCTGGCTATTTGCAGAGGGAAGGCCATAATAAATGTGGCTTTTCATAGTCTGTGTTATCACTAAGATAATATTATTGACCCACAGTCTTTTGGGAACTTTCCCCCACCCAGTGAGAACACGTACATGGTTAAGGTTTCTCTTTCCTTCTGTGCCCCCTCCCCTAGCCCGCTGTTGGCCGCATTTGGAGGCTCAAGCCCCTTCCCCCTTTCCAACATTGCACCTGCTGTGCCTTCTCCCTTCTTGTCTGGATGGCAAATTCCACTCATCCATCAAGGCCCAGGTCAGCTCGTGCCCACTCTGTGGGCAAAGTTAATGCCTCCCTCTCGACGGCCCACCTGCACTCTATAAATGACCGTGGACATGGGTCACTAGGTGTTGTGATTGTCTTCTGTCTCAGCTGAGCTCCTTGAGGCCAGGAATTATGTTTTATCTATCACTGAATTTCCCAGAGTCTGGCACAAAGCCCAGTCCTTCTCAGATGCCCAACCTGTGTGGGATAGATGAATGGATAGATCCACAACATCCCCTCTCCCCGCTTTCTGTAATGAAGGGCGCTAAAGAGATGTGGACCCGGGTTGAGGAGTCCAGACCAAGGCCCAAGGACCGTGCAAGAGATGGGAGTTTGAATGGTGGTTGATGCTGACTCTGAGCTTCTTTCACATTTTTTAAGGGTGTGGAGAGGTTATCCTTTTGTGAAATTGAAGTATAGTGGACCTGTGGGGTTATATTGGCTTCAGGCGTACAGCATAACGATTCGCTGATTCTATACGTGGTGCTGTCCACAGTAAGTGTAGTGGTTCCCATCTGTCGGCATATGACATTATCACAACATTCCCAACTGTGTTGCCTCTGCTGTGCTTTTCATCCCCATCACTGGGCTTCTCTAATGTATTTATGAATGATCTGGAAAAGGAAATTTGGAGTGAAAGTGGCGAAGTGGCGTATCTGTGGATGACTCAGAGCTCTTTTGGTGCCGTGCCAGTGGGATAGACCTTCGGAAGAGCTCCCAAGACAGGGGTGGAAAGGCATGGGGAAGGGGGGGGCTTCAGTGTGAGCAAATTTAAGCCACTGCATTGAAGCAGAGGTTATCTGAGGTGTAGGACGGCGCTTCTCTGTGATTAGCATTGGCAAGAAAGAGCAGAGACCTGGGAGTCATTCCATTCAGTTAATTAAGCACCTACTATGTACTAGGTGTAGTGCTCAGGACTGTTCCTCCCACCCTTGAAAGATCTGAGAGTCTAATGAAGAATATTTCCAGTAGAGTGAGAAAAACAGACACAGAGAGAAATAGGTGAAGACTGGCAAGTACTCCTAGAAGAATATTACCAAGTGCTATGAGCCGATGACTACTTTTCTGGTGGAGGGGTGGAGAGAGCGGGGGAGGACTCATTCATTCGTTTTTCAGTTTCAGGGCATTAACTACATTCTATATTTCGGAGGCATGAAGTTAAAGAGATACGGAGCCATTATCTCCAGGGAACTTACAGTCCAATGGAGGGATACAGAGAAGTAAAGGGTGGGAGGGACAGTGAAGGAGATGTGTGATTCAGAAGTTCTGGAAGGATTCCTCAGAGGAGGGAAATTCTTGGCTTTAGTCTTAAAGTCATCCTTTAAGTTCATTAGACAGAAGAGAGGAGGTGTGGACAACCCCACTAGAAAAAGCCAAGAGGACAAAAATTCAATAGAGGTTCAGTATATTTTGGGCAATGACGGGGTTGCACAGAGCTTCGTAGTAGAAGCGTCACAGGTGCAGGGGCACGGCAGCAAGGCCCACAGGGTGCTCTGGGTCAGCAAGACCATGGCATGATCCAGGTTAATATTTCTGGAAGACTATTCTGGCCCCAGTGGGATTGGACTGGGAATTGGGAGATGGGAGCAGGTTGCAAAACCAGCAGCCAAGAGAACCTCTCAAATCATCCAAGCAAGAGCTCATACACTGAGACTAGAATGAATGAATGAATGAATGAATGGACCCCGAGTGACTTCAGAGGTGGAACTGGCCTGGGACACCAGACAGTAATCTTTAGGAAATGTTATTCTCTCTCTGGACATGCAGGGCACCCTGTTGGGTGGGGGGCGGGGTGGGGAACAGTGCTGAGACCAGTACCTAGAGACCAGCTGTAGCTGGGAGGAGAAAAGGGCACCAGAGACGTGGGTCCTGGGCTGCACCTGGCTCTGTGACCTGACCGACCTGAGCCCCCACCAGAATTGCTAATTTCTGTGTAAACAGTAGGGTCAGCCACTGGGTGGTTCGGGCTCCTGCATGTTCAGAGATTAAAAAAAAAAAAAAAACAAAAACCCCCCACACAATGCTGGAGAAGGTCCAGAGAAGGGCACGGGGGTGACTATGGGGTTGGAAAGGTTTCTTGACAGGGACGTGATGATAATATTGGAGCTACCCAACCTGGAGGAACAAAGAGAGTCTGCCAGGCTTGGGAGCCGCGCCAGAGCACACGGGGACTCAGGCCAACTACCTGGGTTCCAATCCTTCACTCTGCAATTTAAAATTCTCCTGTTGCCTTTGGCCAAGCTAATCAGCATATCCAAGCCTCTGTTTCCTTGTTCGTCTAAAGGATGGTGGTCCTGAGCTAATTGTTGTGATGACTGAATTGCCGGGGAAGGTAAAGCCTGTCATGCAAGGAGTGACACCTGATTAGCACTTCTTGTCAGCATTCCCTTAACTGAGAAGAGGCAGAGACCCCCTACCCCGATCCTGGAGACAAGGGAAAGATCACGACTCTGTGCTTGGAGAGATTCATGGAGCAAATAAGAAAAAGGAGCGTGCTCTCACGCAGGGGTTGGAAGCTGATGAAATCCTCATTTCCAAGGACCATGGGCAGCTCTGCCCTCCCATCCTGCGGGTCAGAGGGCAGCTGGAGGGGAATTGCTGCCCCCCTTTTCTCTGCAGCCCCACATGGCCCTGTCCTAGGCCCTGGGTCACTTGCGCACGCCAGAGATTCATGCTGACTTGCCACCTACCAAGTTCTGGGCTGTGAGTGAGGGATGGAGACATGGGGAAGAAGGATGGGAGGGAGGGAGGGAGAACCCTCAGCTTTGGCTGCACCTACACGGAGAAGGACTTTGCTGTCTGGCAGTCCAGGACAGCTGTGGGTTCTCCCGGTCCCGGGGGGTCCCCGCACAGCACATGCCCCAGCCACACACGGCGGTATGTTTCTGCTCATTGTGGGAGAAAGAGGCTCTGCTGGCACGTCGACAGTCCCGAGGTCGGATCCCTTGTGGCTTTCATTGTCACCAGAAACCCTCCCCTGAGATACAGCCCAACCATGAACTGCCTATCTTTAGTTGGTCTAATTTGTAGGGCTGGCAGCCTGGAATGTGGTTACTGCAAATGATACTAATCTCCAAGCTGAATTCCAGAGCGAGGCTGCTGCTCAGGGTGCTGTAATTACACGAAGCAGATACTCATTATGCATTTACTGTATGGAAAGCACCGCGTATCGTATACTGGCCACCCCTGCCCACAGCCTGGAAAAGAATCACAACTGCCGGCATGCGCGTTGACCTCGACATCTTATGTCTGCAGCGTTAACCAGGAGAGTTTCATCAGTGAAACCCCCCCAGACAACGCTCTGTTATTGCCATTCTCTGGTGTCGGGCGAGAAAATAGGAGATCAGCTAGACTCAGGGTGTTTTAATGCGTGAGTGGTGGACCAGGATTCAAATCCAGGTCTGTCTCTTGAAGCCACGGGTCTGGCCCCTATGCACACGGTCTCTTAACCCTCACGGTAGGTAGCTTTGTGAGGTCATCGTTACCGTTCTACTTGTGTGGCTGAGAGCTCCATGGCCAAAGAGGTTTCCCCCAAATTGCAGTTAGTAAGTAGCAGAGCCAAGGCTCAAAGCCAGATCCTCTGGTGACCTCGCACAGTGTGACTCCTGTCCCTCAGTCAGAACGGCTGGGTTGCTGATGAAACAGGCTTGCCAGTGGGGGTGCCCCTTGCTGAGATGGGGTTCAGTTGCTGGGCCCCCTTTCTGGCCTATTGCTCAGGCCGGATGGGAGGGGCAGAGTGCTTTGCTCCCCTCATGGGCACAACGTGCCCTCAGTCATACCTACCTCACGTTGTTGCTGTGGTTCGGTCTAAATCCCTAAAACTATGAAGATGCGCACTCAGCCAGGGCTCTGTGAGCTGGGCCCACTTGACTGGTCGGTCACATCACCCTCCATGAAGGGAGGGACCACATCCATCCATCCTGTGATGGTGTAGAGAACGAGAAGCAGCACCTCCCCCCAGCAGCGCGTGTGCACGCGCGCGCGCGCGCGCACACACACACACACACACACACACACTGCCCAGTGAAATGATTCTAGAGAAGCTTTAAGTCCAGGCTCCATCCGGAAGCTTCCTGGTGGTCCCTTTGCAGAGCGTTCCCTGAGTCGGCTTCGAGAAGATGATCCTGATGCTTGTGTTTTAGGGTCCCCGTCCAAGCTCTAGGGGAACTGGGGCGGGCCCCTCAAACACAGAGCCCCCATTCTCCACCAGTAAGTTACAGACGTCTGTCCCTCCCGTCAGCCTCTGAGGAAGGTCAGACTAACGTACCTGTGTGAACCAGCTGTGAGACCCGGGGAGGAAAAGATAGCACAGAAACTCGTTTCGTATCCATAGCGCTGGGAAAGGCGTATTAGGTGCTGAGCGTGCGCCGTGATCTCGCAGAGCTGAGGGATTAGCCGTGTTTCGGTGCCTGGCGGGAAGGACGGGCGCCTGCAGGTAGGAGGACACAAAACTGTATTTTATGCCTGGGTTCGGGGCCACTGCCGTTCACAACACTTCCACCCTCCACTCTGGGAGAAAGTACATCATCTGTGGCAGCGTTTAGCCAAGAGCAGAGAGCTCTGAAGTGACTCCTGGTGGCATTTGTTTCTTAGTAATCCTGCGAATTAGATACTCCGTTCTATGGATGAGGCAACAGGCTCGCAGACATCTAGAATCCTAACTTACGCTCTAAGGAGCGTCTTCCAGGAAACTACCTAGATGCTCCCGGGGAAAATGCTCTCCCCAGCCCTAGGAGCAAAGAAGTGCTTCTTCCTCTGTCTTCTCTGTCCGTCTGTCCATCTGTCCACATGGAAGCTTATTCCCGTCTGAGACCAGTGGAGGCTGATCTGGGCAATGCTGGCAGCCAGTTTGTCCTCAGGCTTCAGGGCCACCAACGGAGTCCTCCTCCTGGGTCCATCCAGCCTGCCCTATAATTAGGTGTTTTCCCTGGGCCCTCTGTTTGTACTCTGCGAGGACTGTGGTGCTGACCTCGGCCTCACACAGGCAACGGCTGCCTGACTATAATCCCTTTCTCCCCTGGGGATGTGGTATTATGAAGGGAAGGAGGTCTGGGGCCACCCAGACCTTCTGCAGTGGATTGGGAGCCTGGGGTCATCCTCTGGGGTGATCTCGGCTAATAACCATGGACTCTGCCTTTCCCTAGAATATCCCCTTAAGTCCCCAAGCCCCACATCACAGCCATCATTGCTATCCCTCCTCCCGGGCCAGTCTGAGAAGTCTCTAGATGAATAGTGAGGTCATAGAGGTTTGATGCCAGGTGGAGATCCATTGCTACAACCAAAATAAGTCTGGTCTCTACAGTAAAGCCTCAGCTAAGCTTTTATGTTCCTTTGATTGGGCTGGAACTGTATCCACATAACAAACGGGGGAAAGAATTAATTATTAAGAAACACAAGGTATTTGAAATGTTTAAAACGTGGAATCCATTGAAGGAAGAGTGTAATCCACCTGTACAAAGCTAGTAGGACCGTCTCTTCAAATCTGATTTTCTAATTGGTTTACCTCATTCCCTGTCCCTCTGGCCACATGTAAGCCCAGGCCTGCGGTGCTGACCACCCTGTCCCCATCCCTGGGTCCCCAAGGTCTGCTTCTTGGACTATTGCCCAGCTTGTACAAGAGATAAAGATGCGTGAAGCAGTTAGAGAACAAGCCCATGTGGGGGACCATGGTACATGATGTGTGAGCCCAGACACTTGCTGAGCATGCTGGAGTTACACACAGGGTGGATTCGGGGAGGCGGGGGGCAGGCGCCATATGGAAAGGTACCAGCAGGAAAGACAGGGGTGAGGCAGCGGCGCATTTATAACAGGAATAAGCTTTCTCGCTTCCGAAAGGTCCTGAGAATCCTGAAATAGGAGCTCCCTCAGCAAATGGGGCGTGTGATGGGATCAGATGTTGGAAAATGGAGGTTGGTCTTGACCTTAGAGGCAGTCAGGAGCCATATTATCTTGCGGGGCATCGTAATGGTGGCATTGTAGCAGAAATGTTTCCTTGCAGGTGTGCATGATGGATTGAAGTAATGATCCCAAGGCGGGGAGGAGGAGGGGACATTCGGAGAAGGCAGATATTCTTAAAGCCTGTGGCCGAGGGACTCAGAAACAACTTGAGGACAAGGTCAATAACACAGACATCCAACTCCTTACCGTGTCCGTAGTACTTCCTGTTATATCATCCCGTTTGGTTCATACAAACAAGTCCTTGGAGATAGTCTTATTGGTCCCATTTTACAGCTGAAAAGACTGAGACTCAAAGGGGCTGACTTGCCCCCACTTGCCCTTCTGAACACAGTCTGGATAGAGCCTGGGCCTTATCTTTTCCAGTCCTCTGCTCTTTCTGTCCCATTTACCTACCTCTTCTCTTCCTGGTGGCATTTCTCGCATCTTCCTTGGGCAGCACCAGTGGTGCTCAGAAGCTTCTCAGGGAATGGACACTAGGAGCAGTCAGTTTCTCAGGAGCCTGCTGTGCGGTTTTGAATGACTAGCCTCCCCGTGCTGACGCCGTGTCCTGTTCTCTGCCCTCTCTAACCTGCCTATCCGTGAATTCAATACATGCCTTCAGGGGCGCCTGGGTGGCTCAGTGGGTTAAGCCTCTGCCTTCAGCTCAGGTCATGATCTCAGGGTCCTGGGATCGGGCCCCCACATCGGGCTCTCTGCTCAGCAGGGAGTCTGCATCTCCCTCTGTCTCTGCCTGCCTCTCTGCCTACTTGTGATCTCTGTCTGTCAAATAAATAAATAAAATCTTTAAAAAAAAAAAAACATGCCTTCAGCAAATGGACATGCCAGGCATGTCATAAGTGACTTGAGATCCAAGTATCTGCCCATGGGGGCAGCCCTGTGTCGTCAGACGTTCTGTGGTGATAAGAACATACGCGTCTGTGCTGCCCGTATGGTGGCTACTGGCACTTGACGTGGGGCTAGTGTGACAAGGAGCTGAATTTTGAGCTGTAGTTAGCATGTGGCTGGTGACTAGCACGTTGGTGGGCACGGTGTCCGTGGGACGTGTGTGGGATAGTTTTCCGGACAGTAGCGAGGGGGACTCCAAGTGGTGCACTTAACTGCTAAGAAAGACAAAATACAGGGGGCAAGAAGTCTTTTTCTTGAGGGGCGCCTGGGTGGTTCAGTGGATTAAGCCTCTGCCTTCAGCTCGGGTCATGATCTCAGGGTCCTAGGATCGAGCCCCGCATCGGACTCCCTGCTCAGTGGGGAGCCTGCTTCCTCCTCTCTCTCTCTCTGCCTGCCTCTCTGCCTGCCTCTCTGCCTACTTGTGATCTCTCTCTGTCATATAAATTAAAAAAAATTTTTTTTAATGTTTGAAGAAGTGTTTTTCTTTGAATAATGGAACCTGCCTCTGTAGCCCATCGCTGCCCCCCCAGGAGTGGAGACGGCCCTTCTAGCTTCTTCTCTTCTTAAGGAAATAGTCTTGCTGATTAGACTAAAAATAGCACCTCATTTTCCTGAGGAATGCTTCCCTTTGGGTCTTAACTACTGAACCCAGAGCGGTAATTAGAGGAACCTGAGCAGTGTCGCATGTGGGCAAGCAGCTGTCAAAGGGTCAGAGGGAGCTGGGAGAGGGTAAATTGTCCCTTCAGGGTGGCATGAACCAGAATGGGGCTTGAGATCGCCACCTCTAGAGAGGACTGCGCTTTGAAAGGGCTGCTTTCAGTTGTGCTGGGAGCTGGAAGTGTGTGGCTCCGGCTTTGGTCTCTGGTGTCCGTTCGGACCCAGGACTCTCATGACCCCCGCCCTCCGTCCCTTGCAGATCACTGGTCGTGATCAGCCCATGCTTGGCAGCTCTGTTTCATCCTTTATTCCTTCTAAGGCTAAGGAAACAGCCCAACTTCCTCCCCCAACGGGCAGAAGAAGAGCATCGCCAGCAGACAAACGCACAGGCTGTTAGAACCAACCAGAAGGGGCCTTGGCGATCTGTCTCTCTTCATTTTGCCACAGTCCTTGGAGCATGAGAGGACTTGCTCTAGGGCACACGGTGACAGAGCCAAGGCTCATCCTGGCTGTGTCACCAGCTTAGTCCTCCCCCTCCGCCCACCACCCTCCCCCGACCCCAGGCGGCACCATAGACAATCCAGAGGTGGGGGGAGATCTGGGTTGTAGGGGAACAGGGGAGCATGACAAGGATTTGTGAAGTTCCAGGTTCTAAGTCAAGCAATGCACCAATTCACCATGACCATAAAGAAGTCACTTTTTAAAAAAGATCTTATTGATTCATTTGCCAGAGAGACGGAGAGAGAGAGCATGATCAGGGAGAGCCGCAGGCAGAGGGAGAGGGAGAAGCAGGCTCCCCGCTGAGCCGGGAGCCCAACGCAGGGCTCGATCCCAGGACCCTGGGATCATGACCTGAGGGGAAGGCAAACGCTTAACCTGAGACTCCCAGGCTCCCTAAAAACATCATTTTTCCTCTCCACGCCCCAGTTCCCTGCTCTGTACAATGGGAAGACTGCATGACACATCCCCCTTCCCAGTCCGATGGGGACTATCTCCAGATGGTGGAGGAAGTTTCCACAGAACCCCAAAGCTCATGAGCACATTTAATGAAGTTAATACCTGCTGTCACCTTAAACCGCACATCACTGTTGTTGGGAAAAAAAAAAAAAATTCAGCTGAGTACATGTGAAGATAATTGGCTTTATTGGGCAGTTTGTGAACCAGGGAGCATCCCATCTGGCCAGCCAAGGGGGAGCACCCAGGAGCCATTAAAGGTAAACCCAGGAACAGGACTGGGTTTACAAGCAAAAGAAAAGGATTATTCAAGGCAAGGTCACCTTCCCTTAGGGGAAGGCAGGGTTTTGTGGGGGGTTTTTGTAGGGTTTTTGGGGTTGTTGTTTTTATCAGGCAGATTCCCTCTCTAGTGCAGATCCGGGTTTTCCAGGATTGGTTTAAAACTTCCCTCCCGGGAGAGGCTGCAGCTGCAGTTAGAAAAGTCTTGATGGGCTTTGCTGAAAGGGACACGGTTTAGGGCTTTTTTCTTTCTTTCTTTCTTTCTTTAAAAAAGACTTTATTTATTTATTTGTCAGAGAGAGAGAGCACAAGCAGGGGGAGCAGTAGGCAGAGCAGGCAGAGGGAGAAGCAGGCTCCCCGCGGAGCAGGGAGCCCCATGCGGGACTCAATCCCTGGACCCCTGGGATCATGACCTGAGCCAAAGGCAGCGGCTTAACCACTTAATCGACTGAGCCACCCAGGCGTCCCTTAGGGCTTGTTTCTTGATAACCCTGTGAATTCAGTTTAATACATATGCAAAAAGAACAGGAGGCTTCTTCCCCTTCCCAGCTTTTTTTTTTTTTTTTTTTAAAGATTTTATTTATTTATTTGACAGAGTGAGAGAGCACAAGCAGGGTGGATAGTGGGGAGAGAGGGGGAGAAGCGGACTTCCTGCTTAGCAGGGAGCCTGATGCGGAGCTCGATCCCAGGACCCTGGGATCATGACCTGAGCCGAAGGCAGATGCCTAATCATCTGAGCCACCCAGGTGCCCCCCCCCACCCTTTTTTAAAGGAAAGTGAGGATCAGGTTGTGGGTCTGGGGAGGCAGGGGAAACAGGTGGGGTTACAGAATGTGGCCGTTCACAGCGACGGTCTGGCACGAGGGACTTTGCCAGCCAGGTTCCAGAGAGCCTACAGTGTCCATGAGAATCATTCTGCCGAGAAAGGCTTGAACGATGCCAAAGTGGTTCTCAGCCCTGAACTCCGGATCATTCCCGCCCGCTGAGAGGAAGGCTTAACAGGCAGGCAGGAGTGAGTCATCGAGGGTCCTCTTGTGGGCTGGGGATAGTCCATTCAGCCTTCGTCAACTCAGGCTCAAGGTACTAGGATTCTAAGCCTGGATTTATATTTGGAAAAAAATAACACCGGACCAGAAAGCACTTTTGTAAATCTGTGGTTACAGACAAACCTGGTCTAAACATAGGTCGTTGGGGGCGCCTGGGTGGCTGAGTGGGTTAAAGCCTCTGCCTTCGGCTCAGGTCATGATCCCGGGGTCCTGGGATTGAGCCCCACGTTGGGCTCTCTGATAGGTGGGGAGCCTGCTTCCCTTCCTCTCTCTCTGCCTACTTGTGATCTCTCTCTCTGTGTCAAATAAATAAATAAAATCTTTAAAAAAAAAAATAAACGTAGGTAGTTGATTATAACCTGCTTTCGGCTTTCGCTCATTGGTTAATTTGATTGTCTGCTTCCTGGGTTGGGAGCTAAGGGCAGGAACGGATTGTAGCCAAACAGTGCAGGGTCCCCCTCCCTGTCACCACGGAGGGCGCGGGCACAGGATACAGGTGTTCCTAGGGGATTCACTGGGTAAGCTGGTTAAGGAAGAGAGTCGCTTAATTAGGATGGAAGGAATCAAGCCTGACATTTAGGCAGAAATGCTAGTGCATTCTGGCATAAGAAGATTCAAGGCTGACGGCAGTCAGGGGTAACATTTGAAGGTGGCAAGAAGAACGAACTGTGTGAAAAATCCGTAAACGCTTTTGGCCTTGAAACCCACACAGTTACCCAGAGATGAGTCAGGTTTGCTTTGTGCACCAGACACGCGGGACTGTGTCTCAGTCACTGGACTGGATTCTTGCACGTCCCTAAACTAAAGCCCTAACTAACGGTAATCCGCCTCCCTCACCCAGGCTTTTCAGCATCCTTAGCTTTAAAAGATACCTCCAGGACGTGCCCTGAAGCTCTGAAGAAGGTATTTTTAAGCGAGCAATGGTGCCTAGGCCAGTGCCAGACACACAGTCCTTCCAGCACTTTCTTCCCTGCCTCATCCCCACGGCACACCATTATCTCCAGCGCCTGGTTCCTAGAGCCTAGGAACTGGGGTGCTGCTGTTGGGCTCTTTGCACATGCCCCTGCCTTCACATCAGGGGTGGTTCTAGCTGTTCTCCAAGGCTATAGTGCCCCAGTGTGGAGGGCTGGGGTAGGGTCTGGGGCAACCAGGGTAGAGGAAGTCAAAGAGGGACGGGTAGGACCTGAGGTCAAAAGTTTCGGGCACCGCCTTGCTGTGGAGCCCAAGGCAGGCTGATGGGTGGTCTCTGGACCCCGCGCCCCGTGAAGGGGCTCCCGGAGCCTCTCAGCAAATTAGCACCTGCTCAGGAAGTGGCATAGATCACAGGAAATTAATCAGCACCATCTAAGCAAAAGAGGTAAAGACACGGCATCGTTAGGTGCCAAGAGCCGTATCTTAACATATCAGCTATTAACATATCTTGAAGTCACGGCACACACGTGCGCAGTCATGCTCAGGGGGCCTGACAGGACACGGACCATCGGTAGATAAATCTAGATATTCCAAGCTGTGGGGTACTAGGTGAACTTGTCCATTCTCTATCCATGAGATAAAATTAGTTAATTGCCTTTGGGTCCCTCTCTCTTTCCCTCCTAAAGCTCATGAGGTATAAGGGCTCTAAGCTCTCAGAAGCCCAAGGGGAAGATGAGATCTTGGTTTTTTTTTTAATTTTTTAAAGGATTTTATTTATTTATTAGAGAGAGAGAGAGTACACACATGCAGCAGTGGGGGTGGGGCAGGGAGGGGATGGAGAAGCTGACTTCCCACTGAGCAGGGAGCCTGATGGGGGCTCCATCCCAGGACCCTGAGAGAATGACCTGAGCCAAAGGCAGACACTTAACCACTTAAGGGACCGAGCCACACAGCGTCCCCCTCCCTCCCCTCCCCGCCCCAGATCTTACTTAAAAACAACATACTCAGCCGCTCCTTTGAGCAAGGCTTCCTCAGGGTCCCCAGGCAAGCAAAGGTGGCAGTGTGTTACTGCTCCCCAAAGCACATGACACTAGCTTCTCTGAGCACCAGGAGCTGAGGCAAGGGGGAGATGGTCTGAGGCCTGGGGCTGGGCCAGCAGACAGATGGTTGGCTGGAGGGTTTGGGACCCTTCTCACTTTCTAGTGTGTTTGGTAAAGTCCCGTCTGTGATCTCGAATGTGCCGTCATGAAAGGGGGAGGAGTAAGTCATTTAGGAAATTCAGCCTGATCTTTCAGCAGCCCAGCGGTGTGGAAACGGTCAGGTCGAAGTTCCGAGGATTTTAGCCCCAGCACAAACCTCTGAGGCATCAGCCAGGAACTCTCATCTTCCGGAACGACTCCATCCAGGAAAAGACCAAAGCTGCCTTAACTTTCGCAACAAAAGCTGGAGAAGGCAGTCAGTGGCCCCGGGGCAGAGGAGCCAGTGCGAGGGAAGGGAATGTAGACCCGGAGCTAGCCTCCCATAACCATAACAGCCCGCTAACCAACCTCTGGTTCCCTAGGGGGCTGAGCTGAAGGAGACGTTAGGTCTTTTACCCAGAGTCTCACATATATAGAGCTGCAGATCCCGGCCCCACTCTGACTCGGAGTCGGCGTCCTAGCCAATCCCTTTCACCCTCTCCCTTAACTACCAGGCTGTGACTCCTGGACATGTAATGGTCCATACTCTGGTTTCTTTTCAGATCACATAAATCTTTCACCTTTTACTACATCAAGTTTAAATGGTGGCAGGAAAGAGATGAGATGTATTTAACGTGAAGGAATCAGGCCAATTAGTTTCAGTTAGTTCTGGGATTCAGACCTCCCCTCTCCTGCGTTAAATGCCCACATCATCCCCTAATGCTGAGCAACTCCTACCAGCCAGTGCCCAATGCGTGTTGCTTTCCTTCCTATCCCCCACTTCCTGAAGAGCTGGACGTCCATTATTTTTCTGTTACTCTGCACTAACAACTTTGTGACTTGAAACACACACATTTACCGTTTTCACGGTTTCTATCCAGCAGGAGTCCAGGCTTGGCTGGGTGCTCTGCCCAGAGTCTGGCTGCATTTAAGCTGTTGGCCAGGCTGTGTCCTCATCGGGAGGCTTCACTAGGATCCTCCTCCACCTTCATTCAGGTTTCTGGCAGAATTCATTTCTTTTCGGTTGTAGGACTGAGTGTCCCAGCATTTTTGCTGGATATTGGCTAGAAGCTGCTCTCTGGTCTTAGAAACCACCCACAGGTCCCTGCCAGGGGTGCTCTCCGTAAGCCGCTCACGGCACGCTGCCTCATCGAGGCAGCAGGAGAGCAAGTCCCTTAGAGCCTTATATGTGGGTCATAATGCAATCGCCGGAACAGCACGTCACCTGTGTCCTATTCTGTGGACAGAAACAAGTCGTGGTTCTCATCTGTACACTGTGGCGGAGGGGATTACACAAGGGAGTGAATACTAGAAGGCAGAGATTACTAGGCTGTCCCCTTAGAGCCCATCTGCGGGATAGCTAAACCCTTATCAACTTTGTGAAATTCATGCTTTTTTAAAAATGTACTTAGAACCCATTATGTGATGTGCCTAGGTGGCTCAGTTGATTAGCGTCAGACTCTTGATTTTGGCTCAGGTCATGATCTTAGGGTCCTGGGATTGAGCCCCATGCCTGTCTCCACACTCAACTCGGAGTGTGCTTTTACCTCTCCCTCTTCTCCTCCCCCTGCTCACTTCCTGGCTCGTGCCCACTCTGTCTCTCAGATCTTAAAAATAAAAAACCTATATGTGCCAAGTACTGTGCCAACTATTGGGGCTACAGAGGAAACAAGAAATGATTTCTGTTTCATGTAGCTCACAGTCTGTTGGGGAAGACCAGTGGCTTAGATAGAATGTGGAATGTGCTGCAGTCAGCACAGGGTGTTTGGGGCCAGATCCGTCAAAGGACCACTTCCCAAAGGAGATAAAATCTCTGTGGCGTAGGTGAAGGATAGTAAGCTGTAGCCAACTGACGGTAGGGTGGGCCTTGCAGAAGAAGGACCAAACAGGAAAAAGGGTTAAGCCTGAGACGGGAGTCAGGGAACAGAGTGCTTGAGGGCCAAGCTGAGTCCATGGTGGGCATCGCACGTGTGGTAGGGAGTTTATACGCATTCTTGGAGATGAAGATCTTTAAAAATCAGATGGGGATGCTTTATATTGGACCCTGGATGGCACAAGTGCAACCCTTACCGACGCCTCTTTTTGCCCCTTCGATCCCATGTGTATCGGCCATCACCTCATTCAGCAAATTCCGAGACCGTCCCCTTCTTTTTCTAGTTTGCATCTTAATCTCTGCAAATCTCTTGAAATAAGCAGTCAGTACAATGGGATTTGACCTGGGAGAGATTTGCTCGGGTGGAGTTTGGGATACCCTTAAGACTCAGTGGGGTCTTATGCCTTATGCCTTATGTTCTCTTTCGAAGTCCACCCAGGAATCCTGTGATGATAACCCATCCTCCTGGTTGAAGACCCTCAGCTGAATTCTTCAAATTCAGGACTTGCTGTTGTTTACCCACATATACTCCTTTTGAATCTGACCTCATTCAATGGAGGGGGAGACAATGAGCAGATAGGGCGCCTGGGGACTAGCATGTGGGTTTGAAAATAAGACCTGTTCTGACCTTACTTCAGTGGAATTTGTTGGAAACAAAGCTCGTGTGAAGTCAGAGGATGGAGTTCAGTTTGGACTTTGCCACGGATGTGTTGGGCAGTCGTAACCAGTGACTGGTCAGAACCAACTGTGAAAAGGTTTGATCGCATCGTCATGAAATAACAGAGTAGTTGATTGAAACTTACTGCACATCAGTTTTTAATATGTGTGAGCCAGGAGGCACTTGGAATCATAGGTATAATCATTTATTTCATAAACATCGGTCAGTATCAAAACCTGTGGATACAGCTAAGGTACTTGGGGAGAAAACAATGTCAAAAACAAGAAATCAGAGCCCCTACTCTTGAGAACTATAATATATTTTGTATTTTCAGTCATGACTATTTAGTCCCCGCTCCACCTCTGCTACTAAATGACAACACTTAGGGCTTCTCTCTTCCAGGAGATGTGAATGTGCAGAGAGTAGCGATTCGCTTAGTGTTAGCCCAAGTACATACAAGGAGCAGTCTACGGGAGAAATTAAATATCATGTTTCTATAAAAAATTAAGTAAGACCTGTTTTGATCCCAGAACTGTCACTAACTGTATGCCTTGAACAGTGTTCTTAATCTTTCTACTCCAGGGTTTCATCGTGTGTAACAGACAGTAATACGCACCTCACCAGACTGGCTTACGGTTCAATAAAATACCTGTAAATCGCACAGCACATAATAGGTATTCTGTTAATGTTCGCTTCCTTCTCTTTCCAAATAGCCATCCATTTGCTGAGGTGGTCATATGATAAGCTCCCTTATGGGCGGGCAGGGGCCCTGTTTTCCTATTTTCATGTTCACGGTCCTCAACACAGCATCTGGCTGCAGAGCTCGCCACAATACAGGCTTATGGAAGGAGCGTTTAACTGAATGTACAAACGTGTGAATTGTCAGCTGTTGGGCTTTTAAAAAAAGATTTATTTATTTATTTGAGAGAGAACGAGCAGGGGGAGGGGCAGGGGGAGAGAGAGAGAGAGAATCTTCAAGCAGACTCCTCCCTCGGTGCAGAGCCCTCAGGCTTGAGCCCAGGACCTGAGCGGAAATCGAGAGTCGGATGCTTAGGGGCGCCTGGGTGGCTCCGTTGTTAAGCATCTGCCTTCGGCTCAGGTCATGATCCCAGGGTTCTGGGTTCGAGCCCCGCGTAAGTCTCCTTGCTCTGCGGGGAGCCTCCTTTTCCCTCTCCCACTCCTCCTGCTTGTGTTCCCTCTCTTACTGCATTTCTCTCTGCCAAATAAATAAATAAAATCTTAAAAAAAAAAAAAAGTCAATGCTTAAACTGAGCCACCCAGATGTCCCAGGTGTTGGGTAAGACAAGTGGCCCGGTGGCTTGAGCTTACACTGGAACAACCCGCCTTCCTCTTTCCAGCTGACGGACCTGACCCAAGTTCTACAATCTCGCTAAGCCTTGCTCAGTGAGGGAAATAATGGCACCGACCTCCAAGCGTTGAGTGAGGAGCCAGTGAGATCACTTATATTGAAACTGTTGAGTGCAGGCCTTATTCCTAGTAAACTCTCAGTACCTGTCCGCTAACACACCACGTACGTGACGAGGTTCAGAACGGTGGCCGCGGCTCTGTTTGGTCCGCGCGCTCTCCTCTCACCTACCAGGGCTGAGCCAGAGCCTCTTCCTGTAGCTTCGGGGTGAAACCATTTCGAGGCACTAAAAGTCATCCATGTTCAAGTATTTTTAGCTGATTCGAGTGGCTTAGAGAGGAAGGAGGTGGAAATAGGAGAAGAAAACAAATGACCTCTACAACCTGAAAGGACTCCTCATTTTCATCTGTTTTTCCCAGCTCTCTTATTTTGGGGGTGGGGGGGTGGGAGGGGGAAGCTTTACCCTCTCTGTGTTTGAAATCCCACCTGCCGCTTGTTGGAGCGCAGACCCTTCCCGTTCCTTTGCCCCCAGAGGCCCCAGGCACACCTCAGAGCTCCAGTCGAGGAATGGAGGTGGGGGGCTGGGGGGGGGGCACCTCTTCGCCTCTCTGTTGTCTCCTTTTCCTCTTCTGTGACAGAAAAATAACAACAATGAATTCTGCCTGCCTCTCAGGGCTGTTAGGAGGATCCTCGAGTGATGACATAAAAGTCTAATAGCTTCTTCAGTATGGCGCCATTTTTATCAGGGAGCTCCCTCCTCTTCCTGGGCAGGCCCTGTCTCCCTGAGGGCAGTCACTGCCTTCTTGGGCTCCTTGTCTTCCTGCAGTAGCTTTCCTGCCTTCTGCGTGTCTCCAAGCACTTCTGCCCCAGGCTGCCAGCCCGAAAGGCGTCTGGGGGCTGGCCCTGGCTCTGTATTAACCTCCCGCCTTCCCCGGTGCCCCATGGGGACACACCCTCTTTTATCTGGTGACACCTTTGCCCCCAACCAGCTGGGCTTGCCTCTGTAGGGACTCAGAGACTCCACACAACAGACACTGCCCCGCCAGGGGTGCCCGATTTCCCTGGTTTTCTATAGAACCCGTAACCTAAAAACAGAACCTTCCAGACTGAACACAGTCTGAGAAATGCTGCCTTCACCGTGGAACTGAACGCAGCGGCTAGGCAGGGTACCAACCCACACTCCACTGCCGGGTATCTCTTAGAGGAGGAGAAATGGATGAAAGCATGCAAAAATGGTCAAGTTCCAGGGGAGGGAGAGAGTCCTAAAAATATAAATCGTGGCCATATTTACCGGGGACCCAGTATAGGCAGGGGACTGTGCCAAGTGGGTTACTCTAACGTTCATGATTTCATTTACTCTGGTTCCGGGATTGCTATGTCCTTGGCTTGCTGTGCTGTCCTCGGGCGAAACAGAGGTACCCTCTGATCCTGTTTCTTGGGGGGATAGCCATAGTGCAGCGGTTACAGTTTGAAACGTTTATCCTGTTCTCTTGGGAAGTACTTGAGCGGGGGAGAGATGAGTACAGCCCAGCAACCCCATGCAGAGCCCCAGTAACTGAGGCTCTTAGAGGAAAAAGGGGCACCCTGGCCAGCCTCCCCCTACTGCATGAAGACTGTTGACCCCCTGCTCAGAGCTGTCACTCCTCAGGTAACTTCAGTGAGTGAAAACTGTCCCTCTGGGGCTCACAGCCTCTCGGTGACTCTCAACTTCCCTCCTTGTCTAACCTGAACCCCTCTGCCCGCCTCCAGACAGTCTGGCTTGTGTCCCCCTCTCCAGCAGACTCCCCCTACAGTAGTCACGCGTCCCTGGATGACTTCCCCTCTGCGCCTTTTCTTGTGTGTTTGCCTGGAAAACTTTCCTCTCGCTGCAAATCCCATACACTCTTCAAGAGCGTGCTGCGTGGTTTTAGACTTTTAGGAGAGAACGAATCTGGGTCTTCTGATGCCCAGTCTTGGGATATACCTATTAGCATGGAACTTACATTTATTTTAGGAAAATGGCAAAGATCGTTAGTTAACATACAGAGGCATGTGGACAAAGTTATCTTTAGGTGCCTGGGAGATGCTGGACGCTGTCCTGAGCTCTTCAAATAGAGTATCTGATATGGATATTAATCCCCATTCTACCTCGTGAAGTAGGTACTGTTATCCCCATTTAAGAGACTGGGAAAATTAATCTTAATAATGAAATGGTCCCTAGTCCCACAACTAGTCAGGGTTTGGCTCCCAAAGATCTACTCCTTTTACACTACACTCTACTTGTGTCTCTGTGCAAAAACTCATTGATTTGGGGGGTCAGAGGGGAAGGTATTATCTAGATCCTAGGGAGACTTAGAGGCAGAAAGAAATGTTTTATGATGTCACCACCCGTGGTCTAATGGCTGGTTTCCCAATTCCAAACGGCTGCCCCCCAGCAGCGGAGGCCAAGCTGCAGCCCCTTTTTAGCAAGAACAAAACAAGGCCACTTCATACGGGCTGCTGGGCCCCGCCACAGAAAAACATCGGGGAACCTACACGGCGTTTTCCCCACTAACCACCCCCCGAGGAGAGCTGCTTAATAGGCTCTTTATGGGTTGGAGAATAGAGTCTTGTTGATAGAAGAGAAAGAGGGGTGTCACCACAGGTTGGATTTCTTCAACTGGAAGGCCTTCTTAAAGCCCCCAAATGGCTTAGCATTCCCCCCTTCTCCGATTAGCTTTATAAGAAAATCCCCCAGCATTTTCCTTCCTGTTGGCTAGCCTTGTGGAGGTAGCGTCCCAGGCCCCCTGGCAGGCCTGCTATCCCATTGATTGTTAGATGCACAGGCCACAGCCGCTGAAAGCCTAGCCATTAGCCTCAGCTCACTGAAACGGTTCACCGCCAGGAGACTGATTGTGAAATTGGGTCTTTATGATCAATATATCTTTCTCCATTAGGTTCATTTCCTCCAAAGGAAATGGGCAGGGCCATTATGGTTTGTGTTTATTGACGCGCCCCTCCACTGGCCTTCTTCGGCTTCACGGGGAGGAGGCCACAGGAGGCTGAGACCTCAGAGATGCGGTTGCTAAACTGAAACCCGCCAGCCTCTCGCAAGCCTATCTTGCTGGCCTTGGTGACCAAAAAAAAAAAAAAAAAAAGGTAGCTGGAATTGCTGGTGTGAAAGGAATGGAATGTGTTATTTCGTTATAAAGGAAAGAGCACCCAGCTCTACCAGGTGGAGAAGGTGGCATGGGTTTGGGCACAGTTGGAAAGAGTCCGGATACACAGAAGAACTTTCTGAGCACAAGAGCCCTGAGGTAATCCAGAGACATTGCGGAGTCCTGTTAAGGTCTGTAAGAAGAAGAAAGATTCCTTCAAGGAACATGCTCGAAGGAAGTACAACCTTGTCTGGTCATAAGGAGGAACAGACCATCCAGTCTCTAGATCTTTCTGCCACCACAGAATCCAGTTTTTTGACTTACAGTTGCTTCTGGGGACCATTATGGATGTCACATCTTTCTTTCTCAACCTCCCTGTGTGGGCATTCATCCCTTTTCTCTTTGAAGACGAAAAACTAAAGCATCGAATTGGGAAATCACTTCCTTTGGGGGAAAGAGCACCTGAAAACTGGTGCCCATGCCTCAGCTCCTTCAGGGGCCCACTAGGGCCACAGCATTGGAACAGTCCTTGATTTTACTTCTGCCAAGAAGGTGGCTACAATGCCACCTCTGCTGTTCCTGGGCTTGTGTGGCTCTTAGCTGTTCCTCAAATGTTCCCCAATATTCGTTTGATTTCTGACCTTCACTGAAAGGTGGTACTAAACCTGTATGGATCTTATCAGCCACTGGTAGCTGAGAGGGTAACAGTGGCAGAAAGCGAAGTCTCCATTAATGGGCAGTGATGGGTCAGAGGAGCTGTATGTGCCTTCAGGGGTTCAAGGTGGTTGGTCTGTAAGCATCTCCTATCCTTGACCTGGACTTATGTCTTCTCTGCATTCCGTGTCCCTCCCATCCTCACACCGTATTGCCCTGCACGTGGGCGATACTCCACCCCTAAAACAACCCAATCCAACAGGAGAGAAAGAGAAAGGAGGCTGGTCTCAGTTGGAGGCAGAACCAAACCTCCACCAGAGAAGAAAGTTAGAATCCAGACGAATGGGTATTCAGCAAAAGCCCGAGAAGTAAATCATTTCTGCTACACAGAGAAAAGATAATAGGGGGAACTTCTCCCTTTTAGGTCAGCAGGGATTTTTTTGGATTTTGTTTTGTAGTCAGAAAAGCTTTCTTCATGTCTGGATTAGCTTCTTCGAAGAATAGGTTTGGTTTTACTCACTCTTATTTGAAGGATACGAGGGAAGGTCTCTGCCGATTGAGCTGAGGTAAAAGCGCAGGCAGACGGACGCGAATATTCTCAACATCTCCAGCTCCCTCTTCTGCCAAAGAACCCTATTCCAACCTGGAGGGCACCCAGGAGGCGGGAGCAGATGTCCACGTTCATACCTAACAGGAGGGATAGGGGTCCCTTCCCCCTGGGCGTCCAGAGAAGAGGAAGCTCGCTGGGAGGCAGTTGGCAGAAATGCTTCTTCTCAGGGCTATAGGCTCAGAGCTGCAGCTGGGTAGTATACTTCTTTCACTGATTCGGAACTTGGCCACAACCTCCGGAACCAGCCCCCGGATTGGGACAATCACAGAGATGACCGGACAGCTGACCTGTAGGCGTGAGCTGCCCAGGACCAGGGAGGCTTCTTAGCAATACCAGCTTCATCGTTTTTTCCCCGAGGGTTTAAGTCTGCGAAGTGCCTGGTGCACGGAGGGCCTCCAGTCATTACGGACTTACCGTTTTTCTCCCCCTGGAGAAGCAGATGCAGAGTCCCCTGCTTGCCTCTGTTCTCGGGATCGCTGTCAGCCTCAGCAGCCCATTAAGCCTCCTCACATCCTCCTGCGAAAACAGTCTGCACTGTGTAGGCAATTCTCCACAGAGCACAGTAAAACCCTCTGATATTGCTACCTAAAACCACGTTACAAAACAATGTCTCTTTTTCAAATATACCCTAAAAGAATCCCTCAACTTCGCTTCATGGAACCATTGGCCTCTTGATACGGCTGGACTCTCCAGCCAAGAAAAATAGAAAGTGGGTTCTACCTAAGTTTTGCGCACTCCCCGGTCTGGTGTGGATCATGAAACTAATTCCGAGGAAAGGGAATGAGGTGTCTGACTAATTAGGTCATTTTTTAATTGAATTCAAAGTATTAGATGTGGAAAATTTAACAACCGGTATCCTGGAGGTTGAGAGCATTTTTTTTTTTAAGTCCTGTGGTGAACATTCAATGTGTCTAATATTTGTGATTGTCTTAGCTATGTGGTGGAAATATCTCATTGTCAGCGCATGGGGAGTTTCATCCACTTGGAGGATTACATACTGGACCTCTAGTCTTCTCTTTGCTGACGCAACTAAGTTTCGGGTCACAGAGAACCAAAGCACAGGGCAAACAGAATGTGGAGGGCACTGGTATGTGTTGGTAAGCAATCCAAAGCCAAGGGCAAACAACTTCAAGTCACTGGAATGTTCTACTTAATTGAATCAAGGTCTTATTGCTTTAAGGGAATATATTTCCTTATATGTTTCCTTATATATTTGTTGTTGCTTATTGTTTTTCATTGCTTACTGCTTTTTGTTCCTTACTGCCTTTTGATTCAAGTGTCAGGTATGTGAATTTTGTCAAGGGTAAGAAAATAGGGGAGGGACTCTCTTCTGAAAGCACATAGAGATGAGCCACCCTGGAGAACCTGGGGGTCTGGGCCAACCTGTCTCCCTGACCTGGGAAGCCTTGAGTATTCACTGATCTCAGACCTGAGTGATTTGGCAGCTGAAGTTACTCCCAGGAAATAGATACTCAGTGAGTAGCCTGAAAGAAATGTCTGACTTACAAACAGAAGGAGACAAGGAATTCTAGTTAAGCTAACAGAAGAAGCTTTAGGGACCTGGTTCCCACAACTAGACCCAGCATCTGGCAATGATATTTGGTCTAGCTATCAGCATAGAACAATAACGGAAACCGTTGACACTCACCCCAGCCCGGGCTTGTCTGTACTGCATTTTCACTCATCCACACACAGACATTCAAGCTACCGTCCCTCACCAGTCTCCAAGCTCCGTTCAGTCAGCCATCCAAACACTTTCCCAACGTCCCCATTATCATTCCGGTTCAACCTCTCAACGTCCCCCGTCTGATCTTTTGCCAAGGAAGGCCTTCCAAACAGCCTCTGGTGTACATTTTCATCTCCCTTCGGGCCACGCATCACAGGCAAATCTGATCAGGCCTCTCCACCTTCGCTGCCCTCCCCGTGGTTCCCCAGCATGTACTGTGATTGGGTCCAGGCTCTTTCAAATGGCACAGACGCTTGTGAGCTGTCCCCTACCTACCTTTCCAGCTTCTTGAACCTTCTTCCAGGCCTCCCATTTTTGCTCCAGTGTCACCAAACTAATTTCCCTGTGTTCCCTGTCTTCATGTCTTAGCTCATGCCATTTACTCTACTTCCAGTCCCCCCCCCCACCTTTTTTCCTCTAGCCAGCTCCTACAACACTTTAAGATCCTAACCAACACCATTTCTTCTAGGACAGAATCCCAAACTTTGTCAGTTCACAACACCTTCAGCATCTCAGTAATTTTTACATTGAGCATGTAGGCCAACATAAATACCTAACAGTTCTGTTTCTTTAGCAGTTATATCCAAACAACTGAATGAGTATTTACCCCCTAACAGCCTAAAAGCCATGAGAAAAATACACAAAATGGAAAGAAAAATATTTTATTTCCCTCTTAAATGACCACAACCAGTTATTAATGGGATGTGTGTGTCTGTTGGGCACTGCACAAATGTTCAAGCCTTAGAATCAGGTTAGACACTGCTACTCTTCTCTCTTGTTCCACATTGGTTTTCCCTGGGTACTTTTTATCATAGCAGTTAGCAAAATTCCAGCTTCACAAAGAGAGGACATCTAGAGGAATGCAGCACAATCTAATAGTGAAACTAACTCCCTCAAGCTAGTAGCTTATGGGATGTCCAACATGTGATAAGGATTGCTATGTTTCCCTCAAACAGTTAGAATGTCCCGTGGTTCCTCTTGCAGTTTGCTGCGGGGTCCCAACCTAGGGTAACTTGGTGTGCAGTTTAAGAACTTCAGCCCCAGAAACCCCCATTTCCTCTTCTTTGTATGCCCAGTGCTAATACAGTGCCTGACATACAGCTAGTGTTTGGCAGAGAGGAACTGAACTGCCCAAGGGGCCAGAGGGCACAGTGGAACCCCGGAGAACCAGGGTGGTTGCAGAGGAAACCAGGCTGGGTGACAATTAAACAGGACACCCCAGTTCAGGCTCAAAACCCATGAATCTTGGAGGGAACAGGAATCTTCCTGGACTCAGACATGAGGCCGAACCCAAGCACGGGACTCAGAGGTGATGGTCCCCAAAAGAACGCCCACCAGCCAAACTTTATTGAGTGTAGCTTTCTGAGCTAAACTCTTGATTGTGTTTTTGGTTCTCATTTGGTTTGCTGGTAAGAGCTCCTGGGGAGAAAGCAGAGGAGAGAGGAAAGAAACCACTTTGTCTTAGGCAAACCAGAAAGGGATTTCTCCTTTCCAGCTCCCTTTAAGGCTCGAGGGCATCTCTGTGACCCTGGTGATGGGGAAGAGCCAGAGCCCTGGGGCCAGACCAGCCTAGAACCTAAAATTCAGCAGAGCTAAGAGCAGACAGTGGGAAGGATCCCAGCCAGAGTGAAGCAAGGCCACGGGTGGGTGCTGCTGGTTCCTCCCATCTGGGCTACTATCCTCCCAGACACTTGCCAGGATTTTCCCATGAGCCATTGTTTTGATCTCACTTTTTGCTTCTTCCCCACCATTAGCAAGACATCTGATTTTGCATTATTTTTTTCCCCTGCTTCCTGCTAAGAATGAACCCTAGGCATAATTAGGAAGGTTAGGACCGGGGTCAGAGAGATCAAATGCACGTTCCCCAGTAACAGCTACAGCAGGTCACCGGTCCCCATGACTCTAACCGCGAAGGTCCCATCTGAATAATCAGCTGCTGCAATCCAAGGGCTGGACCCCTCGCCTTCGGGTTTAAAGGGATGCTCTGCCTTTCTTGCTCAAGGTCTCCGACTCTCTGCCAACTTCTGAGTCACTCTGAGGGTAGCAGCTGCTCAGGCTCAGCCTGGTGTTTGGGGTGCACCCCGCACACCCCACTGTTCTTGGCACTGGTCCCATCGATGGGCCGTGGAGGTGGGAGCTCTATGGCAACGGTCTCTCTCCAGCGGGGGGAAGGGGAAGATGCTTTCTGCCACTGCCCATGTGCAGTCTGTTCTGTGGGCAGTGTTCTGGGAACAAACTCAGCCCAAGTCGTCGTCAGCCTGGCAGTGCATGAAGGAGCAGAGTCCTGCCTGTGGTTTGTGACCCTGGGGAAGTGGTGATTAGACTCCTACCACCGTCCTGCTGGGAGAAGCATGTACCTCTTTGTTCCAGATCAGGAATGGCTTCCCAGAAACGTTCTTCTCCCCCCAAAAGGAAATACACACACACACACACACACACACACACACACACACACACTTTCATAGCACCTTCCTGTGAGAAAGTTCTTTCTGGTATCTGACTTGAGACCTTTGTGCTATAGCCAAAGCTGATTTTACTTTGGCTGACCCTCACTAGGGAAGGTACATCGCAGACGAGAACCTTCCACAAAATCGATGCTTTCTCGGACTTGTCTTCTTCAGAAAGAAGAATTTGGGTTTTCTTAATCTCTCTTCGGAGCCTTATCACCCAAACCTTTCATTATCTTCCTCAATTATATCTTTGAACCCTCTCCAGAACCTGTCTTTGGAGGTACGGGGACCAGAACTTAATTAGATCTTTCATTTCCAGAGGATACTCCTAGTGCTTAAAGAAAAATGAATTGAATTTCAGTCAGATATATTTCACTGGGGGAAGGGCCTGGGGCGGGGGTGGGGGGAAGAAATTGGATCCTTTATATAAATAGCACATTGTATCACAAATGAGTTTTTCTTTTCCTAGTTTTTGAAACAATGGGTCTTTTTTGGGGGGTGAATGTAATTCCTGGGAGACTCTAACCTAAAAGACCATGCATGATTTGCATTCTTTTGTGGGTACGTGGCTTCTGGATCCGAAAGGGCGTTACGATGTGTGCCTCTGTCTACTAAGTGGTAAAGGAAACAGGGCTGGTAATGTGGCAGCAATTAAGCATCTTATCCAGGTGTGGGATGAGTGTTGGGGGGGGGGGGTCCCTGTGTTTCCAGCCTTTTTGGTACCAGCTTTTGTTCCGAAGGGGTTCTGAGGGGTCTGTCTCGCTTCTCCATAACATCAGCTTGCTTCTGTAACGTTGTTCTCCCTGCTCTGTAATGCTGTGTAGATTGCTTAATCCAGATCATTTGGTGTTTGGGCTCCGATTTTCATGGGAGAAAAGGTATTTATCTGATCTTTGGGCGGTGGAGCAGAGTCCCAGAGCCACGGCAGTGGCCAGGCTGCTCTGAGCATGTTACTTCCTTCTCCGGAGCTCTCCTTGTGTACAGTGAAGAAGCTGGGCTCACAGATGATCTGAGGTTCCTGCCGGTCAGCCCCCCGGGGTTCCCTGCATCAGCTTTCTGGTTGCTCCATAGAGAGCCCAGGAGATGGACTGGGGCGGGGGGGTAGGGGCCTGGGTGAAGCAGCCAGTTGAAAAAAGGGTACTTGGAGTGTGTCGCCTAAAACTAGGATTCCCTCCCCCCTCCTCCCTCTTCTAAGGAAGCTGATCTGTAGGGTACAGGGGACAGAAATGGTCATTTATTGATCACCTCCGTGGCCTCGGGCAAGAGGTTGAGGCTCCTTACGGACACCCCTCACTATGGAGTAGACGTACTGTCCGCCCCCACTGCAACCCCCCCACACCCCTGCCCAGGGGAGTCTACACTCTTCAGATCCCACTCAAAATGCCACTTCCTCAGGGAAGCCTTCCCTGACCCCCCAACCCAAGCTCGATGTCCCTGTCCTACGTCCTTAGGGCTCCCTGTGCTTTCCCTTCATTGCACTCAGCGCCCATGTAATTCATTATCTGCACCATCGATGCTTTCATGCCAGCGCGACCAAAAACTCCAGGAGGGCCTTGATCACTTAAGTCTTGTTTTTCACGGTATCCCGAGAGCCTGGCACAGCGCAGTTCAGTAGGCATTCCGTGAGCACACATACGCAGGAAGGCAGAACCAGTGGGTGATTAGCAAAGCTGGCTACAAACCCAGAACTCTCTGGCTCTCGGACACCTCCAAGTTCAGATGCTATCCTCGGAGGCGTGTGCTCAAGGTCCTCTCTGCTGTCGCCCTCCTGGGACGCTGCCCCTCCGGGAACAGGGCTTTGACTCAGTTCTCCAGCAGGGGGGCAGTGGTGGTGGCATGGTCCCCAGAGAGGTCTAAAAGCCTTGGGAGATGGTGATCCAGCCTGAGGCTGCTGGTGGTGGTGGTGGTGGGCGGTGGGTGGGAGGAGTCGCTGAATGGAACCAAAGTTAATGTGGGCCTTTAGCCCCACTTTCTAATGTGCTCGGCCAAGGGCTTCAAGCAAAAACACCCGCTCAGCAGGGGATCTGGGTCAGTAGGAGTGGGTGAAAAGGAAAGAGGACAGACCGAGACATGACAACCTTTAGGGAAACAAAAATAAAATTCTAATGTGGAAACTGCTCAAAATAGATCGCACGGCTGTCAGGCTGCATGCAAATCCAGTGCTAATTACATGGAAATTAAGTACATGTCCTCATTTCCATATGCCTTGCTATGACCCTGGGTTGCGTGGGGGGCGCGGGGGGCAGGATCCTGCTGCAGGTGTCTCCCCCACCCCGCCGAGGAGGCTGGGGTGTCGCCTACTTCACACTCTTGCCACGATAGTGAGAAAAGCTGATAGGAAGCTAAAAATACTAACAATAGAAATTTGATTTTTTCTTCCAGACAAAAAGCCTTGGCATCCACAGGAGGAAGAAGTGTTCAGGCAGCATGTGACTGGTTGGTATGAAATAAATAAATAGAGAAAATAGCATATAATTAGCTCCGAGTGTATGTGGAAGAACGGGGATATGCAGCCTTTCTCTAATGGACTGTCGGGGGAGGGGAGCGGCGGGATGAGCCAAAAGACCATGTGACAAGCCCGTTTCTCAAGCCGGTTGCCTCCTCGATCCCAGCCCCAGGATGTGCTTCTCCTTCAAGCTGTTTAAAGAAATTCAAAGCATATCCAAGACGGGGCCCTTATCACAATATCTGCCCGTATTCGTCACTTAAAGATACACTTTAGGGTATGGGGATGCTAGGTAGATAAATTAAAAAAAAAAAAAATCTTGCTTGCATTGTAGGACATCACTACCCAGGGCAGCCCCCACAGCCTGTGCTCCTGACGCTTCCCATATGTTTGGAGGCGTGTGGGTTTAATGGGAGCCGAACTGAAGGGTCAGACGGGGTTGGAACAGCCCTAGTGGGCTGGGAAGGGATTCGGAGCGTATCTGGAGTGACTTGAGGATTTTTGAGGGAGTTGTGGGATGTGGATGCAGTAAGACATCTGAGGGTTGGTCATGCCGTATGAGCTTTGAGGGATGGGTTTTTAAAGCACAAAAAGTACCCCCTTGGCAGAGCCTGGGGTACGGAGCCTGCGTACGGATCTGTCTCTGTGGGTCCTCCTTCCCTTCCGTTGTTCTCAAGGGGGGCCTGCTCGGCTCCCTTCTCTCTCTCTCTCTCTCTCTCTCTGGCAGGCTGTTCTCTCATGTTGGCGACCCCTTCCTGGATGACCCCCTGCCCCGGGAGTACGTCCTCTACCTCCGACCCACCGGCCCCTTAGCACAGAAGCTCTCCGACTTTTGGCAACAGTCGAAGCAGATCTGCGGGAAGAACAAGGCCCACAACATCTTCCCACACATCACCCTCTGCCAGTTCTTCATGGTGAGTCACAGACCACCCCCCCCAACCCCCCACCATGGGGAGCCCGGCTGCCTTACTCCCGCCAGCGCCTTGCAACCTGGAACCGGAGTCAGGAGCCTCCCAGGCAGCTGGCGGGGAGAGTCACGGGCTCCTAGGCTTGGATGGCCCTGCGCAGAACTGAGTACGGTCCGTGGCTCCTTTCGCTCGCTCCTCTTTCTAAGACCTGCTGAGGCCCAGGAGCACCGCAGGTCTGATGAGCCATCGTGATGACTGCTGGACTCCAGGGACTCCAGGGGCAAGCCTGACCCACTGAGTCAGGACTCGGACAGGCAGCCACAGCCACTCTTGTCCACTGTAAGAGTAGATATGAGATGGGAATGACAGATGTACTCTACAGACAGGCGGCGGTGACCTTAGCGTCGTGGACAGACACTGTCCACGGGTCTGTCTCACCAGATCTTTCCAGAGACAGCAAAGATACCTGTGACCTTGGTCACAATCCCAGGGTCCTGGGATCGAGACCCGCATTGGGCTCCCTGCTCAGCGGAGATCTGCTTCTCTCCCTCCCTCTGCCTGCCACCTCTGCCTGCTTGTGCTCTCTATCGCTCTGTCAAATAAATAAAGAAAATCTTAAAAAAAAAAAAATGATACCTGTGACTTGCCATGGTCACCTAATCCATCATCCCAGCTATCACAGGCCTTACTTAATGACTAAATTAAATCCCCCTCACCATGATAAATATAAATACATTTCATCTACTTTGGTTCGCTATGGAGAAGGAGCAGAACTGGTTTTTCCAGGTATATTGGAGAGGAGGCAGGATGGGAGCATGTTAAGGCAATATTTTCAAAAAAATATTTTGAGGTATTTTTTTCCCCCAGCTTTTCTCTGTCTCTTTAAGGTAAAAAAATGTGTTCCTAACACCTTCTTTCTTACCGTTCACTTTGAAAATTAAAATAATTACCACTTCCTCTTAGTCATCCCAGGATCTTTCTCAAAAGCATTCGGAGTTTTAGAGACACTCTTTTTTTTTTTCCCCACCCAGTGCTCCAAAGAGGGTAGGAGGATGACGTCACAGCTCTCTAAGCCCCATTCTTCCCAACCGTCATGGGACTGACAGTCAAGTCAATTTCCAGTCGTCTAGGAGGGATAGAAATGTCACAGATGATGGGAGGCAGTGGAAGGCACACCCTTTACCTGGGATGCTGTGCTCTCCAGGCGCGTTCTCTCCTTCTCCCCTTCTGTTGGATGATCTTACTGGCAAATTACACGATGGACCAAGTCTTCTGTCCCCCAGCCCCACCCTGCTGTACCCCTGAGCCCGGCCAGGATGCCTCCAGCTCCAGGTGGAGGAGACCATGAGCTCTGTAGCAGGAGACCTCTGTCTCCCCTCTGAACGGAACATCTTGTCTTCCCCTGCCAGTGTGAGGACAGCAAGGTGGACGCCCTGGGGGAAGCCCTGCAGACCACGGTCAGTCGCTGGAAGTGCAAGTTCTCGGCCCCGCTGCCCCTGGAGCTCTATACCTCCTCCAACTTCATCGGCCTCTTCGTGAAGGAAGATAGCGCAGAGGTCCTCAAAAAGTTTGCCGCTGACTTTGCCGCAGAGGCTGCGTCCAAAACCGGTAAGCTAACAGCCCTGGGTCCTGGGAACCAAAAAACTGGGAAGGAAAGGGGGAGGAAGGTGTGGAGGAGTAGGCTGGGGCTGGGAGCCTCGGGGTCCTGCAGGAGCCTTTGCCTCTTTGCCCTCTTTTTAAAAAACCAGCTACTTTTCTGCTAAGTATCCTGAGAGAATGTCCAGGGCCTGCCCCGACACTGGAGTTAAAGGCACACAATCGGCTGGGACACACTGAACTAAATGCAACCTCTGTAGCTACACCGTGTTTCCCGTTCAGAGTGAAGGAACCTTCCCGCACAACCTCCCCCTCAGACAGGCGTTTGCCTGGGTCTCCCGGCTCACTCTGTGAGGACCCAAGGCTGTGCTTGGGTGGTGGGATCGCACAGTGAGCTGAGGGGAACCACTTAGCATCAAATAATGAATCCACTGAGCCAATGTCCACAACTCGTAGAAACCCATGAGATGGGTCCCTAAAGCCTCAGCGGTCGGCCCCAAAACGTCACTCCGTACAGACGTTTCTTCCTCTTCCCATGGTAGCTCTTAGTTCCAGCCAGCTGAGATCTCCCGTCAGAGGAATTAGCGTAGAGGGGGACTTGGGACGCGCACTGAGGTAGAGGCAAGGGGCACGGAAAGGGGACAAATGGGAGAAGTTGCCAAAGCTCTCCTGTCTGCCTACAGACGAGCCCACTTAGGTCGAGGAGAGCCTTGCTGCAGTGGGACAGACTGTCAGGTGGAGGGAGGGAGGCGTTGGCGGGGCTGGTTCCCTGTTGGCCCCCTGGAGGGAGAAATCGTGACCACGGGGATTTATTGGGGACCACTCTGTGTTTATCAGTGAAGCTTGCCACAGCGGAGGTGGGGGCAGGCAGTGTGAACACAGGCAGGAGGAAGGGAGGAAGGGCCAGGGTGTGTGCAGAGGACTGTGCGGAGCCCGAGCTGCGTGTGGGAGGCACAGCTGAATCTGAGCATTGAATCCAACGCGGGAGGAGGCCCAGAGCTGGCCAGGGCCCACCCCTGCCCCACCACCCCAGAGGTACCTCTTCTACTCCGGGAATCAGGCCTCCTTAGAGGCCCTCCCCAGGCACGCCTTCTTCCCAGAGACCAGACTCTGTCTTCTGACGTCCCTGGAGCCCGCCCTCTCCTAGCTTAATATTTCAGTGAAATAACATAATAGAGAGGTAAATTGTTTCCTGTTCCTATCCCTCTAACTCAGGGAAATGGCTCTTTTTCATCCCACAGTAGCTATTAACAAAACCACGAAAACTCCCACAAGACCCAAAACTGGTGTTGTAGCCACAAAACCCAAATCCTTCACAAATGCGTAAAGCAGGTATGGGCCAGGTCTGCGGCCAAGATTCTGAAGGCACATGAGCCAGAGATAGGAGGCCCTCGCTCCCTTTCTTTGTAGGGCGTGGGAGGGCCGGCTCCTCTCCCAGAGCGGTGGCCACGCTCTAGAAGAGCCTGACCTTCTGGGTTTCCTGCCCCTGTGCGGCCCCCTGGTGGTGACTTGGAGAGCTGCGTGGCCCTGCCCTGTGCCGCTGCTCCTTACCTCCTTTTTGTGCAGAGCCGGCCATCCCATCTTGGCCCTAGAACTTAAGCCTCAGTATTCTAGAGTTTTTTTGGCAGACCCAGATTCCTTTAGTAAGTAGATTTAGTTCCTTCATCCTGGGTGGTTTAAGGAGTTCCGTGCATGTGTATTCAATCATCTACAAATACTAAAAACCTGTATGGTGCTGAGCACGGGGCATACATTGTGAACAGGACCCAGAAAGCCCTTGTCTCATGGGACTTTAAACCCGAGAAATCCACTGTAGCATAACAGAGATCCAACCAGTACTTCTGTCTCCGTGAGACATGAGCAAGCGCCTTAATTTCCCAGATTCCCTACGTCCCCTCTGGTCGAATCTTCTGCGGTGTTCTAGCTTAGGCAGTAGACGGATCTACCCCACGCAGAGATGTACAAAGGAGAAATAAAATCCATTGCCTTGGGTAGGTAGGTTGGTTTCTTTTATTACCCACGGGGTCTTAGAATCACAGTCTGGATACTTCAAGCCAGTGGTTTTCAGTCGGGGAGATTTCATCCCCCGGGGGCCGTGTGGCAATGTCTGGAGTCCTTTTTGCTTGCCACAACGCGGGGGGTGCTACGAGAAGCTAGTGGGTAGGGGCCAGGGATGCGGCTAAAGACACTCCCCCCCGCCCCAGGGCACACGACAGCCCCCACAGCAAAAAATTAATTCTGCCCAAATGCTGCTGGGAAGTGCTGTTTGAGACTTTGAAAAAATTCCGTCTTTTTCCTCCGGTTCTGGTTCCTCCATCCGAGCTGCCCAGAAGCTAAGAGACTTGATTTCAACATGAGGGTGATACAGCTCCGGCACCCAGGAAGGACAAAATCTCCGTTTCTACATCAATCAGCTCATCCTTCTATGTCTCGGTTTCCTCCTCTGCGTGGTGGGCTGTGGGTCACCCCCTCGGTGACCTCAGCTGATGCAGAAGAGCCGAATGGGTGGCTCTTCGCCTCTCAGATTGTGGGTTGATTCGGCGGGGTCTTTTCCACTCTCCTCTCCCCTCATTCTGCCGCTGTGAAGGAGGGAAATGGGTCTCACCTGGCTGAGGGACTCCCTCCTCTGTGACTTGGGAGGCAGAACTGACGAGGGCAGGTCTCCGCCATTGCTGTGACGACCACGTTGTAATACTGGTTTCCTTCCTTTTTCCAGAAGTCCATGTGGAACCTCATAAGAAGCAGCTACACGTCACCCTGGCTTACCACTTCCAAGCGAGCCACTTACCCACCCTGGAGAAGCTAGCCCAGAACATCGACGTCAAACTAGGCTGCGACTGGGTGGCCACCATATTCTCACGAGATATCCGGTTCGCGAACCATGAGGTAATGTCTCCCTGTGGCTCCTGACCCTACCAGAGGAGCCGGGGTGCTGTGGGAACTGGGAGCACTTGTAGCCCACTGCTGCAGGGAGATGGGTACCAAAGGAAAGCAGTGCAGTGAGCACCAGACCAGGAGCTGGTTGGCCCACAGTTTTCTCTGGGCTCTGCCTGACTCCTTGGGAAGCTTGGAGCTTGCACCCCTCCTCCCTGGGTCCCAAGTGGCTCATCTGCACACTGTCCCCATTGTTCTCTTTGCCCTGCCAAACTTCCTGGACTGATACAGAAATGAAATGGGAGGATAGAAAAGTATACTGGCAACATTTTAACTTAACCCTTTTAATTCTATAAATTCACGGTGTTCATGAAAGACCTCAGATCTTAGGTAAGGAGAATACAGAAATACCAAAAAAAGACAAAAAACTGCAAACACATAATTAACAGATATTTGTTGAGTATCAATGGCATATGAGTTACCATGGAACATACTAGAATTTTAAAACATGGCCCTGTCCTCAAGGAGTTTGAGTCCAGCACAGGGGGAAACAACAGACACACGACATAAAAACAGAGGCCACATGTTGGGACAGTCTGTGTGTGTTCCTTGGGAGGCAGGAGTGGGACCACTGACGCCCAGTGCATGAGGAAAGGTTGGCATAACCCTGTCATCCTTCTTTTGAGGGAATGAATATTGATTTCCAGGACAAGCCTGTGCCACTGAAGAGTAATATTGCCCTTTATTTTCCTGAAGGAGAAGCAGAGGTCCAAAGAGAGTAACTCTCTGATCCAAGGCTAACTAGCACTTTAGGACCAGAGCTGAAGCCGGAGCCCAGCGATCCCAACTAATAAAGACAAGCAACCCATCTTAAAAACCAAAAAACCATAGTTTGATGAAAAATTTGTCGTCCAACTTAACTACATTTATGCAATCGTATTTGTTTCCCAATTTTTCAACAGCAAAAGGACTGGTACTTTTGTCAGTTTATGTAGCTTTTTTTAACCTGTTAGACTTTTTTTTTTTTTAAATATGAAGAACAGTTGGGCTCTCGGTCTAGCCCAGCTGATCTCATCACTGTTTTGGAAGTGAGAAGAGCTGACCCATGAACCAGAGGTGAGGGCCTATGTCAGGAACATGTAGCTTTGTCCGACGCTGCTGACAGGAATGTTGTGTCCTCCTTCCAAGTCAGTTGGCGGAAGTTTCTGGAAAGACACGACAAGGAGACTGGGGCTCGATCTTACTTAAGAATTCTGACAACTCCTGGAATTGCTTAGGATGAGCCCTAAATATAACGAGGGAGGTGTGGCTGACTGGGCTCCTCACAAGGACGAAGGACAAAGAAGTCAAGGGTTGCATGCAGATGGGCTGGGAGAAGTCACCTTTCTAGGAGAAAGGCGGCGGCAATGGAATTTTACAAGGAATATCTTCTAATCAACACTGCCCTCCAGTTAACTCGAAGGGTAATTGCTTTTCTGCCTGACCCACATTCTGCTCCACTGGCACTGAGGGAAAGAGGCAGCCCACGTGAAGTATTTTCTAAAAATAACTTGGCCTCTTTTATCTCTTATTTGTAAAAGCTCATTTATTACTGTTCCTGCTGATACAGCTCGCTCTCGGAGGTCATTTGGCTTTACCTGAGCCCCCCTGCTTAGAAACACCCTTTCTCGCCTGCCGCCTTCTGTCCCCGGGAGGCAGGTTTGATTGATGGTGCCGGGGAGGCAACAGATGTCCAGAGGAGGAGAGTGGTTTGGACAAGGGCACCCAGCAAACCAGGCACAGGAAAGCGTCCACGGCTCATCGCTCTGCTGGCTCCCACTTTGATTCGGACTCGCAGATGCCTACTTGTACGTCCTGTAGTTTTCCGTGTTAGTGACCACATGGGGCCCCGCCGGGTCTCCAGGCCAAGCCAGTCTGAGGAAGGACATCGTCACACACACACAGCACATGGCTCTGCCCCTTCGGCGGTTATCAGGGTCCCATCCGTCGCTTCTAGAACACTCCCATCCTTGGTCGTCTCGTGCGTACAAGGTGATAGTATTTTGCTGGACGGCTGCTGTCGCATGGACTTCCAAAGAAGATAATGGAAAAGTCCCGACAGCGCAGAATTTCTGTGGCTACAAGGGGCACAAGGAGCTTTGAATGCGGTGAGGTTAGGTTCCTACAATCACATAGGGCTGCCCCGTACGAGGGGAGAAAAAAAACATTCTTGAGATAGACTCAACAATTCTCACAGGTTAGCGCTAAGCATAAAAAAGTAAGTAGATAATGCAGTGCACAACTAGGCATGCGTCCCGCTAGCTCTCGAACGTAGGCTGACCTTTGGCATGTGCGTTTGGTGAGTGGAAGGGCTGCACTGGTTGTAGTTTCAGATTTGCTGCAATGTCTTATTTTATTGTATATTCAATAAGTCAGAGCTCCTTGTGGTCTAACTACCCTCTGCTTAGGGCACAGTCTCCTCTGTACCTTTGCTGTGCCTCAGTTTCCCTGGAGATAGTATACTCACCCTGCACCGAGTGAGAGGAGGAATGAGTTCCCGTCTGAAGTCACTCTCCTGAGTCTCTCAAAGGAAAGACACTTCTCGGCTAAAGGCATAATTAGTCAAAACTATGCTATGCTCGAGTTTCTAAGAGACATGAGTCTCGACTTGCTCCCCCATGGTTTGGTGCCTCTCTCTCTCCGCCCTGTTCCAGGAAAAGGAGTGTTCCTTTCGGTGCCTCATCACATACCTAGCTTAGACAGTTGCTCTGTTTTGTTTTGCTTTTTAAGCTGTTGTCACAGCCGTGCAGAAAACCTCCCTGGCTAGTTTGGAACGGCAGTTCGTGCACGAACGTGGCGGAGGACAGGGGAAGGAGTAGGAGGCAAACAGAGGCAAAGATCTGCAGCTGTAAGACACTGGAGCGTAGGGAAAGGAACAAGTGCGCTGAGTGAAAGGAAAAAAAATCACAATCCAGGGGTACAATTGAGTCCTGTGTGTTTTCACACAATCACATCTTTTTGCCAATGCCTTCCCTTAGAGAATTCCAGAAGGAAGTTCTTTATAGAGTGTTCTGATGGGTTTCCCTGACAGACACCGGCATGCTGGTGAGCTCACAGGCACACAGTCCAGGAGTCTGGCTAGAAGGAAAATCAAGTGTCATGGGTCAAGAGACATAATTATGCGCCTTCTGGGTACGGGCTCTGGCCTATAAAGAGTTTTCTTAGGTTGTCTCAGTAACGCTTATAGTCCAGGCATTATTTTACAGATGAGGAAAGGGAGGCCAGACAATGTTAAAAACTTGGAGGTGGAACCAGAAAAGTTAGCCCTACCACTCATGACTTCAAGGCTGCCGGAAAGGCTGTTAAAGTGTCGCCGTTTGGGGGTCCCAGGTGACATAAATAGCACAGGAAATATTGTCCTAACTACTGAGGGCCCTTGCTCTTAATGAAAAAAGTAGGAAAAAACTTTTTCCAAAGTATCTTCATGCTGATGCCATTTATATATACCAGGAAAGGAGGCAAAAAATCAAATAAGTCAGCCAAGCAGCATGGCCTTGGGTTGGCTCTGAAGGTTCTTTCTGAGCCCAGAGAAGAGACCCGCGGTCTCCATCTGTTCCCTGCTGAAAGCTGGTTGCCCAGACGTACACACCGATGGCTGTGAAAGATATTTTTCTTTCAAGGTCTTTGTGAGAAATGGAGGTTCAGGGAAAGCTCCTTGAAGGCAGAGACTGTCTTGTGCCAGCCCCAGAGTTACCTATAAAGGGAAAGGCATCCGTCCCAAAGCCTTCCTCCAAGGAGAGTGTCTCCACCCAGACCATCTGTAACCCCCATATGGAAGACTGACTTTCCACGAGTGAGGTTTCAAGTGTCTGTGACAGTGCTTCCCCCAGCAGATGGAGAAGGGGAAGCTAGGTCCAACCCCGTTGGTCTAGCACCTTAATAGAGCTTGAAGATCAGTGCCTAAACTGTATCTGAGTCCCAACAGGAAGAAAGACATGCCAGAGGGGACGTCTGGAGCCATCCAGTAGCTCCAGGCACACATCCGCAATACCCCAGGGGAAAACAAAAAACAAAAAACCACGTTTTCTTTTTTTTTTTTTTTTTAATTTTTTATTTATTTTCAGCGTAACAGTATTCATTGTTTTTTCACCACACCCAGTGCTCCATGCAATCTGTGCCCTCCCTAATACCCACCACCTGGTTCCCCCACCCTCCCACCCCGCCCCTTCAAAACCCTCAGGTTGTTTTTCAGAGTCCATAGTCTCTCATGGTTCACCTCCCCTTCCAATTTCCCTCAACTCCCTTCTCCTCTCCATCTACCCTTGTCCTCTATATTATTTGTTATGCTCCACCAATAAGTGAAACCATATGATACTTGACTTTCTCTGTTTGACTTATTTCACTCAGCATAATCTCTTCCAGTCCTGTCCATTTTGCTACAAAAGTTGGGTATTCGTCCTTTCTGATGGAGGCATAATACTCCATAGTGTAAATGGACCACATCTTCCTTATCCATTCATCCGTTGAAGGGCATCTTGGTTCTTTCCACAGTTTGGCGACCGTGGCCATTGCTGCTATAAACATTGGGGTACAGATGGCCCTTCTTTTCACTACATCTGTATCTTTGGGGTAAATACCCAGCAGTGCAATTGCAGGGTCATAGGGAAGATCTATTTTTAATTTCCTGAGGAATCTCCACACTGTTCTCCAAAGTGGCTGCACCAGTGGAACAGAGTAGAGAGCCCAGATATGGACCCTCAACTCTATGGTCAAATAATCTTTGACAAAACAGGAAAAAATATCCAGTGGAAAAAAGACAGTCTCTTCAATAAATGGTGCTGGGAAAACTGGACAGCTATATGTAGAAGAATGAAACTTGACCATTCTCTTACACCGTACACAAAGATAAACTCAAAATGGATAAAAGACCTCAACGTGAGACAGGAATCCATCAGAATCCTCGAGGAGAACATAGGGAGTAACCTCTTTGATATCAGCCACAGCAACTTCTTTCAAGATATGTCTCCAAAGGCGAAGGAAACAAAGGCAAAGATGAACTTCTGGGACTTCATCAAGATAAAAAGCTTCTGCACAGCAAAAGAAACAGTCATCAAAACAAAGAGGCAACCCACGGAATGGGAGAAGATATTTGCAAATGACAGTACAGATAAAAGGTTGATATCCAGGATCTATAAAGAACTCCTCAAACTCAACACACACAAAACAGATAATCATATTAAAAAATGGGCAGAAGATATGAACAGACACTTCTCCAATGAAGACATACAAATGGCTACCAGACACATGAAAAAATGTTCATCATCACTAGCCATCAGGGAGATTCAAATCAAAACCACATTGAGATATCACCTTACACCAGTTAGAATGGCCAAAATTAGCAAGACAGGAAACAACGTGTGTTGGAGAGGATGTGGAGAAAGGGGAACCCTCTTACACTGTTGGTGGGAAAACCACGTTTTCTGATCCGAGTCCAAATCTGCTCCGAGCCGGCAGACCCCAGGGGTTCCCGTAAATGTCAGCATCTGGATGTGTGCGCCATTAAAGCAGGACGCACAGACGTGCCCGGGGCCACGCACGCTGGTCACATGGGGGTCTCCCTCCTCCCTCTCTGCCTCTTTCAGACATTACAGGTGATCTACCCCTACACCCCACAAAACGATGACGAGCTCGAGCTGACCCCCGGGGACTTCATCTTCATGTCTCCGATGGAGCAGACCAGCACCAGTGAGGGCTGGATCTATGGCACGTCCCTAACCACCGGCTGCTCAGGACTCCTGCCCGAGAACTACATTACCAAGGCTGACGAGTGCAGCACCTGGATATTTCACGGGTGAGCAGACTCGTGTTCTTCACCCGCCGCAGCCTGGGAGGAGGGGGCAGGGGAGCAGACGTGAGCCTGGACCCTCGGGGCGGCAGTGACAGGAGAGGAGTTCGCCTGGGAAGAAAGCTCTTGGTTCAGGGCATTCAGGAGGGGCTGACTCGGGGCAGGGGACAATGATGGATGGATCTGCTGTCCTGCTCTCCGCCGGCCCCACTTGATGAAACAGTCTCAGTTCTTGATCAGAGACGGCATGGAGGCAGCTAGAAGGACTGTCTCTCGGGGGGGGGAAGTGTGGGTCATGCCAGCGCTGAGACTTCATGGTCTTTGGGCTTCTGTACCTTTGGTCCTGGGTTGTCGCTCTAGAGTGGTCTGACTCCCCGGAACAGCGGGGCAAGTTCCCATCACGCCAGCCAGGACAGGAGTGATAGGGTTTGCGAGGATCAGGAGACCTACCTGCCCCTCGCTTGCTGGGCGACCCTGAGCAAGTCCCCAGCCTTGGGCACATGAATGCCCGGATGAGAGAGACCGTGTCAGGAAATGGGCAACTGCCAGAACCTTGAAAAGATACATGGTGGCCCTTAGTCTTCTTTAGAGGGATAACCGGCCACCCAGCCCCGCCCCCCTGTCTTGCCCCCAAACCAAACTGGTCCCATGTTCCGAGCAGCCTGTGTCAGATGGCCAGCTTTGTCTGGACAGATAAAAGAGGGACGAGAGGCACCTCCTCTTTCTTAATCGGAGCAGCTCGAAGCCAGCCCTTCCCCAGCATACTGGGGCATCTCGCCAGGGTGCGCACGCTGGCTCGTCTCTCCTCCCTCCTGCCGTGTGCCAAAGTGTCTGCGAGCCAGGAGCGGGGAGCACCAGCTGCATGGGGTGTCGAACGCTATCATTACCGCCGTAAAAGAGAAGCAGAGAGGGGCCGTTTCAGCGAGCGTTTTGCTTGGAGGGAGAAAAGAGTAGACTCTCTACCCTAGTTAGCGGCAAGCAGGCAAACCACACACCCAGAGGTGGGAAACAACATCTTCTTCCGGAATGATCCCCCGCCCCGGCATTCCTTCCTTTCCCTCCCAGCCCACCCTCCACCCCCGCCCAGGAGCGTTCTGTGGCATAATCGGGAGGTCAGAGCTGCCTCACGGTCCCCAAACATTTTGGGTTTTCAGAAATCTAAGTTGGATTTCCAAAGTCACCGCGTCATCCCTATACAAACAAGTGAAGCACAATGCACGTGGATACAGGGAGGTCTCAGAGGGTTTGTCTGAGGATACATGGTGCCCCAGCCACTCTTTTTTTTTTTTTTTTAAAGTCAGGCCGTATGTGGGCGAAAAGTCTGTGCGAGAAGCCCTGCTGACCCATTTCAGATCGGTGTTTCCAGATCCACTCCCGTCCAAATTAGAGCTTGGGCTGAAACATGGGGACACTGGTCCAGGGACCATGGGGAGGTTTGCGTGTCCTCTCCACAGCCAAGGCTGCTCAGAGTGGGGAGTACTAACATTAGGTGTTAGGACACCGTCATCAAGAATTTGAGTGTTTGTTCCTGTAGTCTTGGGTTCAGTTCCTAACAGCCCCACTCAAAAGCTGTGTGACCTTGGCCAAGTTACATTACCTCTCTGAGCCCCTGTTCGTTAATCTTGGAGACGAGAATTGCCTTTACCTCACAGGGGTGTTAAGACTACAAGAAAGGACTTAACTTGACATTGATCAGCACCACATATACAATAGCACTGAACCTAAGAAGCCGTCAGCTTTATGGGTTTTTTTCTTTTCTTTTCCTTCCAACTTGTGTTTTCCAGTCCTCTCCAACATGCTTGTCAAGTCAAATGTCTCTTCCACAGAGGTGATCCTGTAGAAGAACTGCACTTTCCTGTTTAACCCCAGAACCAGAAATGACTTAAGGAGGCTCCCTATAAGACAGATCTTCTCTCTCTTTCCCCCCTAACCAAAGTCAGCCTTGAGGGGATAAAGCCCCCGGAAGTGCTCCAAAATGACCTGGATGCCTTGATGGGAAGTTGCAGAGGGGATCCAAACAGCAAGTAGGGACTTGGGGCCAGTTACCCTCCACAGCCCTTTTTTTTTTTTTTTTAAGATTTTATTTATTTATTTGGCAGAGAGGCAGGCAGAGAGAGAGGGGGAAGCAGGCTCCCCGCTAGAGCAGAGAGCCCGATGCGGGGCTCGATCCCAGGACTCTGGGATCATGACCTGAGCTGAAGGCAGAGGCTTAACCCGCTGAGCCACCCAGGTGCCCCAACAGCCCTTTCTTTCGGCCCGGTCATTCTTCTCATTTCTAAGTCCCTTCTAAGGAAATCTCTCTCACCACCCTTTTATTGGGGCATCTTGCCCGGTTCTAAGTGTCTCAGGCTGCTCTGTAGTTGGTGAAGCCCCATCATGTCCTTTGCATTGCTGGCTGGTCCTTCTGGGCTTTACCCACAGGACTGATGTGGCCTAGGGATGTGCCAGCATCCCCCCCACCCTCAGTACTTGAGAAGATGTCCTGGGTATCAGGCTTCAGCTTCCTCCCTCCACTACTCTCAGCATAAAGCCTCTGACTGTTGTCTTCTGGAACTGACAGTACCAGACTGTCTCAGAGCGAGTCGGGTCCTTTGATTACAATGACAGTTGAGAAGAGAAGGAGGTTGGCATTCTCCTTGCCAACGGAGCTGAAGGAGAGAGAGAGAGAAGGGATTCTGCCAGTGTCTTCATAGCTATAATAAAGGAAAGAAAATTAAGGGACGTGTACAAGCCGGGTGTCAAGACGATGCCATCTATCCAGACATTTGAGGCCCTGAAGCTTTGATGAATCAGACAGTGAAACTGAATTTTCTTTAACGGTGATGTTTGCAAAGGAGAGCGCCTGTCCATCAGGCTGCGAGCAGCACTAGATTTTCTTTGTCTGTGGTTGCTTAATTTTTTCACTAGGTCCCTCGGGCTGCACCCCACACTGGCTGACGCCACCTGTTAGGTCCCACCTCCCGAGCACCCCAGACCTGCTGAATCAGTCTCTGACAAGTGGGGCTTAGACGTGTATTTTTTAAAGCTCCCCTGGCGATTCTGATAGGCGCGAGGGCTGATGTGTCTCTCTTTCAGGGTAGGAAGCTTCTGAAACCCTTGTGTGGAAGTAGGGATGGGTCGCTGTACAGACACAAAGGGGGGGTACTTCAGAGAGTGGAGGGGGTCCTAAAATTATTTAAAAAATCAGAACATTTAAAAAACGGTTGGCCTCACAACCAGTTGGCTTTATTATACTGCTGAATCTAAAAGGTTCTTTTCCAAGATGAATTTCAAAGCCTCCACCTGTGTTAACACTTAATATTCCTGAATGGATGGGGTTAATGGTACAAACCAAGACGGTGCTCGGGAGACTCAAATGAACGGCCACCCTCGTTATAAAGAAGCAGGAAATCGAAAACCTAAATGCTGTCCCTTGAACACTGCTCAGGCAGGCAGAGGAGATCTTCATGGGATTTGCCTCACGACCATACTTACATGGCAGTGTTGATTAGATAAAGGTTTCTGGAAGCCTCGTTAATCACAGTAATTTGAATGTGGCCTAATTTGCTGCCCCCGCTGTCAGCGAGACCTCGTTGGGGCTTCTGTAGTCAGTGTCACACCCAGAAATGAGAGTTCTTGGCTCACGGCTCTATACATCTGGTGAGAATGGCCTCCTCTGAAATAGTTCTCGATTTCGTCATCTCGTTGGACGTATTATGAAGACGGGGAGAGCGGTGGCACGAGGGGAGAAGGTGGAAGAGGGGAGAACAGCCCTAAGGCTTCCTTGGTCACTGGGAACGACAGGCCAAGTGGTGGAGAGAGTAAGAACCCTCCCCCAGCGTGTCAGTTCAGAGGGAAATCGCCATAGAAAAGATGAAAGGCGATAGGAATTGTGGGTTTTTTGGTTTTGTTTTTTGAGCCAGAAATGTAGCTGGAAACAATGGTACAAAATTTGTAACTCATTACTCTTGAACATGCCTTGGCCCCATCCCTGCCCAGAGAGACGAACGCGTCCGTTCAAAGTACAGAAATCCATCCACCCCTAATTTGGTAACTGCAAGACGAGACGTTCCTCTCCAGAAATGGGGTACCCTCTGTGCTTCTGTCCCAACCACGACACTGCCTGGGGCGTGCTTCCCGCTCATTCCCACACTCCTGTTGAGCCCAAGGGTGACATGCTGATGACTTCTGGCCAAACCAGTAACCGTCTTCCTTATCTTCCCCTGCAGGTCTTACTCGATCTTAAATACAGCATCTTCTAACGCGCTCTCATTCGGTGACGGTGTGTTGGAGAGGCGACAGTATGAGGACCAGGGTCTGGGGGAGACGGCGCCCCTGACCATCATTTGCCAGCCCACGCAGGTAACGCTGACCCGTGGGGTCATGGCCTCAGCTCTACTCGGGACTCACTGGGCACTTACTTGCTAAGTGGGAAGGCTTGCCCTCGAGGCCCAAAACGGTCCCCAATCTCTCGGGGAGAAAGGGCACAAAACTATAAAAGATACACAGAGATGTAAAGCTAGGAGGAGTCACGTGGGGGGAACGGACAGCGCCTACCACATCTGGGTCTCATCTCATCAAGAAGGCGGATCTGCAAACAGGAGGACACGTTATCTGTAAAATCACAAGAGTGCCATCTATTTCAGAAGCCACTGTGACCTTAAAGAAAATAAGGCTCTTAGCCCAGCGCCTGGCACATGGTGAGGGCTCACGTATGTCTGAGTGCTCAGTACACGCCAGGAACATCACAGAATGGAGGAGTAGGGGGTGGGGATCCTTCTGAACAATAGAGACAAAAGCAAATTGGGGGGCAAGAGACTAGATCCCATTGGCTGGAGCCCAGGCTTGAATTAGGGAAGAGTAGGAGAAGAAACGGGAAAGATCATGGCATGAGCCCATATACTAACCTTGGCAGGGCAGCTATCTGGCCGCAAATAGAAAAAGTTTTGGCCACACCAGGGAATCTGGGAATAGCCAGCTAACCAGAAGGAACACAGAAGCGTCTACAAGGATCCACCCAGCAATACAGAACCTGAAGTCATTTGGACATGCCTTGGACTAGACCTGCCTATTTCATCACTCAGAGGGAGCCAGTGTCCTCCCTGAACGGTTTCTGGGAACACCAGCACGCACGTAGTCAGACAACAGAGCCAGAAGTGGGATCAGAAGGGGCCAAGCTGGGGGAGACCATCCACCCCTATGGTCTCACCACCCTGTGCTAGAGGTGAGGCAGACACTTTTGTGATAAAAGCCCTCGTCCCCTGAAGTTGTTGATCAGGTATCTCTTTGGGGGAGGACTGGATGGCTAGCTTGACCTACTGGCCAGCTCTCCCTTGGAGCTGTAGCACAAGCGGTCTTCGTCCTCGTGCCCCCATGTGCAGACGGGCCAGCATAAATTCCAGGTAGCTCCGAGATGTGTCCAGGTCCTGCGCTGGCAGAACCTGTTCTAGAACTTGGCTCTGCTGCTCTGTCGGCTGGCTCTATCTAGCACGTGTTCACTTTCTCATATGCTCTCCCCACTAATAGCCTTTCTCTCTCTCTCTGCAGCCTCTGAGGGTTAATAGCCAGCCCGGCCCTCAGAAGAGATGCCTCTTTGTGTGCCGGCACGGTGAGAGGATGGATGTCGTGTTTGGGAAGTACTGGCTCTCCCAGTGCTTTGATGCCAAAGGTGAGTGGGTGGTTGACCGGCGTGGCATCGGCATACCTGTCACGGCCTCTAGGGGGCAGAGTGAAGCTGCATTTGTCTAGATGGCGTCCTTTGGGGTTGTTCCACGAGCTAGAGGAAATGCCTATCATCTGTTACAGGGTACATTCTTCCCCCTGGTCTTGAGTGTTAGTGAAGAGGTAGGCGTTCTTGTCCCCATTCCGTAAACTGGGACACCGGGGACCAAAGACGGCAAATGTCTTCCCATGGTCATTTGGCAGAGGCAGAGACAAGTGTCCCGATTCTGTGGCCAGAAATTCCCTCCATTAAGTCACCGTGGCTCGTTTTGGTTCCCTTTCCACGGGAGTGGCGCGTCTGAGATTGAGAGGCTTGCCTATCCCAGAATCCTCCTGCTTTAAAGCGTGTGGCTCTTTCTTTCACTTAAAAACTCTCTTGTCACATCGTCAACAAACGCAGGCATAGATGCCACGACTCTTACCAGAGGAAGTGTCCGCTTCAGTGTTTTCTAGAAAGTTCACTTCTGTTTCTTTGGCCCAAAGGAATGGAAGTGGGGGGCCGTGAGGATGAGCAACAAAAGTCCTAAGGAAAACAAAGGCATCCTTTCTCTGCTTTTTTTTGTTGGGTTTTTTTTTTTTTGCCAGGCCGCTACATACGCACCAACCTGAACATGCCTCATAGCTTACCTCAGCGGAGTGGTGGTTTCCGGGATTACGAGAAAGATGCCCCGATCACCGTGTTTGGATGTATGCAAGCAAGACTGGTGGGTAAGTGTCCTGGACTGATGACACAGTCTTTCCTGGCTACTTCTTCCAAAGACTGGTTCCAGTGGGCATGCCAGGACACTCTGTATGGCTTTCTACAACTTTCCTGCTAGCAGTTTATTTCCCCAGTTCAAAAGGGATTTATTACGTAACCATGAAGTTCAGAACACTGTGCTAGGCACTGGGCTGGTTTACCCAAGTGAATGAGGTGTGATCCCTTGAGGGCCATACGACCCAGGGATGGGGCAAGGTCAGCTTCTAGGGCAGGGGTGCAGAGGAGAGAAGCCTGCAGGGGCTGGGTATAGAGAGGCCAACTAGACCCTTTGAAGAGGGTCAGTTCTTTGCAGGTCTGTTCCATACCTGCCCGGTGGAGACAGCAGCCTTGTCCTGTTCAGTCATGTCACACGGTCACTGATCACTTACTTGGTGCAGGGTCCCGTGCTAGGTGTTGGGGATCCAAGCGAGAGCCCCCACCCTCGGGGAAACAGACTTGTCAGTGGATAAATATCATACAGGCCGAGTACACTCAGAAATAGAACTGGGCACGGACTCTTAGGAGACCATTAAAAAACGCACAGAAGACTGGAGAAGTCACCTGGGCAGAGAAGGACCAGGAGCATAGGAGAGAACAACATAAAGTCATAGACATGTGGGGCCCCTGGGTGGCTCAGTGGGTTAAGCCTCTGCCTTTCGGCTCAGGTCATGATCTCAGGGTCCTGGGATCGAGCCCTATATTAGGCTCTCCGCTCAGCAGGGAGTCTTCCTCCCACCTCTGCTTGTGTCTCTGTCTACTTGTGATCTCTCTGTCAAATAAATAAAATCTTAAAAAAAAAAAGTCATAGACATGAAAAATTGCATCGAAAGGACTTAGAAAGCAAGCTCTTTTTCTAGAGCACTGCTTGTGAGCCACACGCGATAAGGCTGGTGAGCTGGATAAAGACGAGTTCACAGAAGACCGTGCCCCTCCACAGTAAGGTGTTTAGACTTTATCTAGTAGAGAAAAGAAGGGTGTTCCACGAGGAAAGTGTTAAAGTACCAGGTATAGGGATTTACCTCTGTTATCTAAGAATACAACAGGCTGAGACCTTGTTTAGTGCAGGATAAAAGTAAATCAAGATGTAATTGTCACAGTACAGACCAGCTCGTTTGTATCACAAGTGTGAAATCAGAGCGTTCTCGTCTTTCTGCATCTCTCCTAGATGGATATTTTCCTGCTTGTTAGCACCCGAGAGAAGGAAAGAAAAAGACAAGGTGGGGAGGGGGGGGGGGGTCTTGGAAACCAAGCTAACAATGCCAGCTGTGTGTGAGCCCCCACCGAAAAGGGGGTTTGCAGGGTCTGCCTGCCTCCTGCTCCCACACTGAGCTCCAGCGGAGGCTGCCTAAACCCAGCAAACCAGTTGTTCTTTGTCTTACGTTGCAGGGGAAGCCTTACTGGAGAGCAACACCATCATTGACCACGTCTACTGCTCCCCATCCCTGCGCTGCGTGCAGACTGCATACAACATCTTGAAAGGTTAGACGCCATAAAAGTCCACGAATCCATCCTCCCGCCTCCAGATAGCCCTACAGCTAGACTATCCTAGACTTGCGGGACATCAGCCAATGGGAAGCTTCAAATGTGGAATTTATAGCCATGATTCTTTTGGAAGCTATCTTTGCAAGCATCCCCAAATCATACTCTGGTGGCATTAAATGAGATGAAAGGTGGTATACAGATATTTTTTGCTTGAAAATGCCTCTTCGATGAATGGCAGGCTTGTGAAATATTGTTGTCTGGCAATAATTTGGAGCCTACAGCATGTGATTTTTTTTTTTTAAACAGTGAAACAGTGAAATCATTTCCTCCCACTCTGCTCTGTTTGCTGCTTGTTTATAATAGCAACGGTGCTCCTGAGTATCTCCAAATCTTCATCATCCCTGTTTCTGTAGTTAATTGGATGGCTTTAAAAGCACCATTGCTATAAAGATACTCAACGTTCACCGTAAAATCTGGGGAAGCTTGAGTTACAGGGATCTCCGCTCTCGTTTCACTGGAAGGAAAACCAGGAGAAACAGAGTGGAACTATTCGCTTATACCAAACAAATGAATGAGCCAGAATTAGCCAGGCCAGAGAAGAATGGACACTTCCTTTGAGGCTTCCATTCCTTAAGTAAACCAGAATGCATTTATATATTAAAATACTTTGGGTACCCGGGTGGCTCAGTCAGTTAAGCGTCTGCCTTCAGCTCAGGTTGTGATCTCAGGGTCCTGGGATCAAGTCCCACGTACGTCAGGCTCCCTGCGCGGTGGGAACCTGGTTCTCCCTTTCCCACTGCCCCTGCTTGTGTTCCCTCTCTCATGCTCTGTCAAATAAATAATATCTTTTAAAAATAAATAATAAAATAAGATACTTTATATATTAAAACACTGGGCTAAAAGCATTATACAGAAAGTTCAACAGGGACAAGTCCTACGCTGAGGGTAATTATCCCTCGAGAAACGGCAGGACTTGTGCACTGGCACTCGGAAATACTCAAAACTGGATTTCCTGGTAGAGGAAGGGAATAGTTTCCATGATATTCAAAGACAGTTTCAGCTGTTGTAGGGCAGAGGATACTAAGAGAATTTCTGAAGTTTCTCAGTAAGGCCGTCTTGGGACTTCCCTTAGGAAAAGCCAGTCTAGTCGTCACGGAAGGGGATACATGACACAGGTAATGACTTGTGTTCCTTAAGTCAGAGACCCCGTAAAGCCAGCATCCATCCTGTCGCCGGGGCCAGAGGATGAAGCTCGTCTGTTTGTCACACGTGGAAATGAGAAACCCTTGACCAAACCCCCATGCTGCCACCTTCCATGCAGCAGCCGGTAGAAAAGAGGAGAGGTTGACCAGACTTTGTATGGCAGTTCGGCCTGTTCCTTCATCGTCATTTCCTTTCATGTCTAAGGTTTACAACAAGAAAAGAACCTGAAGATCCGTGTAGAGCCTGGCTTGTTTGAGTGGACGAAATGGGTTCCTGGGAACACCTTACCTGCGTGGATACCTCCATCAGAGTTAGCGGCCGCCAACCTGAGCGTGGATACAACCTACAGGTAACCCTCTGGGCTGCTGCCTCCCAGAGTCAGTGAGGAAGCACTTTTCTACACCAGGTCGGGCCGACTAAGGAGACGGAGGACCAGACAGAGCCCATGGGCGGTTGTCCATAGTGGTGGGAGTCAAGTGATCATTTCAAAGACCACAACCGAGAAAGCCAGCATTCCCTCGTACTTAGCGCCCCCTACGTACACACTGGGCTTTCCTGACTTCGTTCTGTCTCTTTCAGGGAAGGATAAAACCATTTTGCATTCCAGGATTGTCCACCAGCGAAGCCTGATGCAGTTCCAGAAGCTTGCTTGGGGGGGGTGGGATTGAGGGAAAGGACAGGGTCTTGCCTTGGACTTTCCTTTTTCATAGCATTCTTAATTCTCTTGATCTTCATTTATTATTGCTGTAACCCCAAAATACAGGCAAGCCACTTGTCCTCTCTTACAGACGAAAGTCATTGTATTTGGTGAGCACGCGGAACAGTGATGGCAGCAACAGCTAACCTGTATTGATCCTTTTCTGCGTGTCGAGCACCGTGTAATCTAATCGCTTTACCATCTCCCCATTCCTAGTCCTTTGCTTTTTCGGTGAGACTAGACAGTGCTGGGAGTAAAAAAGGAAAGAAGTGTTCGTAGATTGATCCACAAATGAATAACCACAAGTAAGCCATTAGTGCAACTATATTATTATTGGTGAATTCTTAACTCTCAAAACTCCACTCGGGTGTTTGTAAAATGTCCCTGAGAAGGGATATTCATGCTCATTATAGAGGAGAATTAAGTTCCTATTTCTTAAGGCAGAATTTGAAGCAAATGACCAAGCAGCAATTTCCTCCTTGTGATAGCCTGTGACCTTTCCTTTCAGATACCTGCCCAAACCACAAATGAAGCAATGTGAGCTTCTGGCAAAGATAGGAGAAAACATCTTGTTTTCCATATTCATTTCCCTTTTCTGTAAATAAAACTTCGGATGACCCTATAAATTAATTAATATGTGCTACCTGCTTAAAGGAATTAGCATTCCTCAAAAATAAGATTAAACCAATCAATGAGATCCCCTACTAGTAATTCACCTTTGAACAACACAGGGGGTGAGGGATGCTGACTCCCCACACAGTCAAATTCACATACAATTTTAGATTTCCCAAAAGCTCAACAACTAAGAGCCTACTGTTGACCAGAATTCTTACCAATAACATAGGCAATGGACACATATGTTGTATGTTTATGTAGTCTATACCATATTCTTACAATGAAGTAAGCTAGACAAAAGAAAATAATAAATTTATAGTGCTGAACTGTATTTATAAAAAAAAAAAATCCACATATAAATGGACCCACACAGTTCAAACCCATGTTGCTCAAGGCTCAATCACACTTCACATTTTGCCCTATCTCCCCTATGGCAACTGTTTTTCCAACCTTTGGGGGAAATGGCAATAAATTATTGCCCCCGTGCCAACAGCCTTCATCCCTCTGGGCTGGAAAGAGGGTGAGTTATTGCCAACACTAGTGAAATGACGTTCTTGATTCACTCCCCCTCAGCATCTCCCAGCCAACCTGGCCATAGTTTACCCCCTTAACTGCATCCTGCACATCTTCCCAAGCTCATTTACAAAGTTCTCCAGAATCATCCTGTCTGAGCCTTTCAGTGCACATGCAGACACACACAGCAACAGTAGTACAAGCAGAAGAAGGAACACCAGGAACTTGGGAGCCAGGACCTGGTCTTTATTCCAGACTTTTCTTTTGTTCTACAGAAAATCGAAATCCAGTTCAACCACTTTGTATACAAGGGGGAGAAAAGGATTAAGCCTCTAAGTCTATAAATCAATTGTGAAAGTCAACAATAAAGCATATGAGAGGCACATGCCCTGGAGTTAAAGTCCCTGTGCAATTATGCCAAGTGTGCCAACATTTTTGAAGCAAGTAGTGATGCCCAAATGATTGAGTAAATGTGGTGGGCAGAGGGGCAAGGACTGATAGGGTAATTATACATCAAGCTAGCCCCAGTTGGAGAGTCCTCTCACCTTGGAACAAGGAGGAGGAGGGATGGAAGTAGGTTAAGGAAAATCCAGCCCGGTGACTAATACCTAGGTGTCATCCACAGGCCCCAGGACCAAGCCTGGGGTCTGGGTGTCGAAAGCAGTCCCAGTCTTAGGGAGCTGGGCCAGAAGGATCAAGACATTATATATATATAAATACACACATATATGTGTATATATATATATGTGTATATATGTGCACATATACACATATATGTATATGTGTATATGTATATGTGTATATATATGTATATACATGTATATGTATACACACACACACACCAGTTGGATTGGGCTTCAGAACAGGGCTCTAACTAACTAGGGGTGTTAGGGGAATGGTGTCTGGAGTGTTAGAGGGGCAGTGAATCATACTTTGGTGTGGGGCTCAAGGCAGAAGCCCACAGTATAGCCTAGGTCAAAGCAAGGTTGGGAGTAGACCTTGTGCCAGGATGAATCCTGTTCCAGGGCTGCTACCTGAGCACCCAGGTCTAGCTGGTGGTTGGAGGCCTACCTGACTCTGAGCTCTAGAAGCGCCATGCCTGCTGCAGATGAGGGTGAGGAAGCCTGGACTCTGGCCTCCCCCTGTCAGAACTAGTTCAACCATGGAAGCCTTTCGTAGGTTCCACTTCAAGGCAAGAACTGCCAAAAGCAAGAACTGACCTGGAGAAACCGGATCCCAGCATCTACCTGCTCTACCCTTCTGCAAATCTCAGACATGAACATGGTCTCACCATGGACATGACTCCCTGAGCCATACAAAGTGGCCTTTTGTCACTGTGCTGGGCTCCTGGAAGACCAGGTGATGTAAGTGGTAATGGAAGTAGACAGGAGGTGGGGATGGAAAAAAGGGTTTGCTCCAGAACAATGAGCTCCTTCCCTAAAAGTGGTGATTCATGTCTGCTTCTGTCCCCCCGGGGTGTGATGAGACTCAGAAGGTTGTCTCCTAGGAGAAGTATGCTTGCTAAGGGAATGTGATTTCAAGGAGTGTGGGTTTCCTTCAGATGGATGGGGTTGGCACTGAGAATGCCATTCTTCCTCTCTGGACAGTAAACCCAAGTGCACAGAAGGGCAGCCTTGGGGGTGGTGCACTGTCGAAACCATCCAGAATGCCTCCGGGTTTACAGGTAGTGATCTCAGACCAGACTCAAATCCAGGACCCAAGAGTTGCTAATGGCATAAGTAGAGGCAAGTCCTCTCTAGCCTTTCTGAGCCTTAGTTTTGTCAACCACGAACAGGATTTTGCAAAAGGGTTGCTAGGAGGGCTATATTCACAGCATGCAAGTAGGTCACTCTGCACAGAGCCTGACACATGGGAACCTCTCAGTAAATCTTTGTGGTAGTGGCAGCAGCAATAATGTGTTCTGATCAAGATGCCGTGTGCCTTCCCTTTGAGGACTCACAACCACCTCCATCCACCATCCACTAAACACCAACAATGAAAGATGAGACAGAAATGACGGTCTAGCTGGACTCAAAGACAAGATACACATCTCATAGACTAGCAACTCAGAGTAGTACAGGGAGACGGGAGCAGAGAGCAGTGGCTGAGAGTGAAGACATGCAACGGTACCAAGATGGTGGAGCCCTGCACTGGTCATCCTCTCACGTGCCTTTGTGCAGTGTTCATGATTACCATTTGCATGAGTAGCCTGCACACCCCAGCCACACACTGAGAACTCCCCAAGCACAGAAGCTGGGTTCTCTTCATCTCTGTGTTCCCCGAGCTTTTCCTATTTCCAGGTGTATGGTCTCTGTTCAAAATAAGAAAAAGAAAAGACTGGTGATTTCGTAAGTTCACAAATCCAATGGACCTAATATTCTGCATTTAAAATCTATCCTTACAACTCCCCAAACTCATTTTATAAGACCAGCATTACCCGGATACCAAAGCCAGATAAGTATTCTATAGGAAAGAGATAAGGACTCTGTAAGAAAAGAGAACTATAGACCAATGCTTCTAATAAATATAGATGTAAAAATTCTCAACAAAATATTAGTGAACCAAATTCAACAGCACATTAAAGGAATCATACACCGTGATCAAATGGGGTTTATCCCTTGGATGCCAGGATGGTTCAACTACAAAAATCAATATACGACGTACTGCATTTAAAGAATGAAGGTTAAAAATCATATGCTCAACTCATGAAGAAAAAAATCATTTGACAGAATACCCCATCCTTTAATAATAAAAATGCTCAACAAATTGGGCATAGAAAGAATATACCAAAACATAATAAAGGTCATGCAGCTAACCCCCAGCTAACATCAAACTCATGGTAAAAGATTGAAAGCTTTTCCTCTAAGATAGGAACAAGGCCCATTCACAAAGTATTGAGAGCAGTCAGGCAAGAAAAAGCAATAGAAGGCATACAGATTGGAAAGAAAGAAGTAAAAATGTCTTTGTAGAGCATATGATTCTATATATAGAAAATCCTAAAGGCTCCACTGTAAGGCTATGAGAATTAATCAACAAACTCAGTAAAGTGCCAGGATACAAAAATCAACATACAGAAATAATTGTCTTTCTGTGTACTAACAACACATCTGAAGGAGAAATAAAACAATCCCATTCACAACAGCATCGAAAACAAAAAAATACTTGGGAATAAAATCAAGGAAAGAGGTGAAGGATCTGTATACTGAAATATACCAGATCGCTGAAACAAACTGAAGACACAAACAAATGGAAAGATATCCTATGTTCATGGATCAGAAGAATAGTATTAGAATGTTCATACTACCCAAAGCCATCTCTAGACTAAAGGCAATCCCTATCAAAATCTCTGTATGGTGTTTTCCACAGAAATAGAAAAGACCACCCTAAATTTGGATGGTACTACAAAAGATCCTAAATAGCCAAAGTAAACCCAACAAAGAACAACAAAGCTGGAAGCATCACACTTCCTGATTTCAAACTACACTAATCTGTACTATTCAAAATAGTATGGTACTGGCATAAAAATAGACACAGACTGGGGTGCCTGGGTGGCTCAGTGGGTTAAAGCCTCTGCCTTCAGCTCGGGTCATGATCCCAGGGTCTTGGGATAGAGCCCCACATTGGGCTCTCTGCTCAGCAGGGAGCCTGCTTCCTCCTCTCTCTCCTTGCCTGCATCTCTGCATACTTATGATCTCTGTCAAATTAATAAATAAAATCTTAAAAAAAAATAGACACAGACCAATGGAGCAGAATTGACAGCCTAGAAGTAAATCCTCAAATATATGTTCAGCTAACATTTGAGAAGGGAGCTGAGAATACTCACTGAGGTACCATAGTTTTTTTCAATAAACGGTATTAGGAAAATTGGATAACACCATGCAGATATACCAAGGACAAAATTAACTCAAGATGAATTAAAGACTTATACATAAGAACTGAAACCATATGAAGTGAAACTCAAACTAAAAAGTTCTTGCAAAGCAAAAGAAACAATCCAAAAAATGAAAAACAACCTACAAAAGAGGACAGCATATTGCGAATCATATATCTGATAAGGGGTTAATATCTAAAATATATCAAGAACTCCTACAACTCGAGAGTCCAAAAAAAAAAAAAATCTAATTTAAAAATGGGCAGAAGGGGGCGCCTGGGTGGCTCAATGGGTTAAAGCCTCTGCCTTCGGCTCAGGTCATGATCCCAGGGTCCTGGGATCGAGCCCCACATCAGGCTCTCTGCTCGGCAGAGAGCCTGCTTCCCCCTCTCTCTCTGCCTGTCTCTCTGCCTACTTGTGATCTCTGTCTGTCAAATAAATAAATAAAATCTTTAAAAAACAAACAAACAAAAAAAGGCAGAATTTAACCTATTTTTTAACATATTTTTAACATTTTTTGAAAGATGACATACAAATGGCTAACAAGTTCAGGAAAAGATGTCAGCATCACTAGTCATCAGGCAAACGCAATTTAAACCCACCATTGAGAAGTGAGTTGGGGGAAATCAGAGCGGGGGATGAACCATGAGAGACTGTAAACTCTGAGAAACAAACTGAGGGTTTTGGAGGGGTGGGGGATGGGGTGTCGGGTGAGCCTACCCGTATGGCTTGGAGCACTGGGTGTGGTGCATAAACAATCTTGGAACACTGAAAAAATAAAATAAAGTTTAAAAAAATAAAATACGGGGCGCCTGGCTGGCTCAGTGGGTTAAGGCCTCTGCCTTCAGCTCGGGTCATGATCCCTGGGTCCTGGGATCGAGCCCCGCATCAGGCTCTCTGCTCAGCAGGGAGCCTGCTTCCTCCTCTCTCTCTGCCTGCCTCTCTGCCTACTTGTGATCTCGGTCTGTCAAATAAATAAATAAACAAACAAACAAACAAACAAATAAATAAAATAAAATATTTTGAATTTTATTTTGAATAAAATAAAATTCCACATATGAGTGGGGAAAAAAAGGAAAAAAAAACAAAAACCCACAATTGAGATACCACCTCACGCCTGTTAGAATGGCTGTCCTCAAAAAGACAAGAGCTGTGTTGGTGAGAATGTAAATTGGTGCAGCCACTATGGAAAATTAAAAATAGAACTACCATATGATCCAGCAATCCCACTTCTGGGTATGTATTCAAAGGAAATGAATACAGGAGCTCGAAGAGATACCCACCCATGATATCACTCATATGTGGAATCTAAAAAGCCAAACTCAGAGAAACAGACAGCAGAAGGGGGATTTCCAGGGACTGGGGGCTGGGGAAAATGGGGAGACGTTGGTCAAAGGATACAAGCTTCTAGTTAGAAGTTCTGGGGATCTACTGCACAGTATGGCGATTAGTCGGTAATACAGTATTGTATACTTGAAAGTTGCCGAGAGGAGGGTCGATCTTAAATGTTCTCACCACAAAAGGGGAAATGGTGATTAGGTGACCTGATGGAGATGTTAGCTTAACACTGTGGTGGAAATCATTTTATAACAATAGGCGGACCCGATCAACACTTTTATACCTTGAACTTCTACAACGTGAAGCAGCAATTCTATCCCAATAAAACTGGGAAAAACTTCAAAAATAAACAAAACCTATTCTTATAGCTTATGGTGTATAAGGCTAGAAAAGAGAGGCTTGGGAAATCTCTGGTGATCTATAAAGACATCTAATTCCGCTTTGCTTCCTGTTAGCTGCATGACCCAGAAAATTAGTCAAACTGCTCATGAGTTAACCCACAAGTGGCACCTGTACGGTTTCCCTTTCCACCGGTCACTGAGACACCTTGCATGCACAGCCTTGGTTTCTGCACATTCTGTACATTTCGACCCCACTTCCATAAAGTGGAACTACTCCTCTCTCTACCTCCCTCCTTTCTAGGGAAATGGGTAAACAGAGCTATGGGAACTCTAGAAAGGTCTTGAAATAAAAGTTTAGAATCCTAGCAGTTGCTTTGTCTTGGGATCAAAATGTTTTCATCGCCTTTGTTCATGTCTTCTCTTACAGACCTCACATTCCAGTCAGCAAATTAGTGGTTTCAGAATCCTATGACACTTACATTAGTAGAAGTTTCCAAGTGACAAAAGAAATAATAAGTGAGTGTAAAAGTAAAGGTAGGTGATATAATTTTGGACTCTCTAATTAATTATGTGGTCATTCCTCCATCTCGGTCTGTAAGCTATTCAAGCTGTTGCAACTTGCTTTAGCAGATTTGCTTAGTAAGAAAGAAAAGTCTTTCTTTCTTACAGACACTTTCATGTTAAATTTGTAATATTCTCTCTAGTAAATGGTAGATATGCCATGGGAATATACCAGACTTAGTTACTATATGAAAGCATTTAGAATTCTGCATTACATCTGTTTATCTTGCACTCTATGAAGGAAGCTCCCTGTTAAAATTTCCAGACGTTTCTTCACCTAACACTGTTGTAGCCCAGGATTTGACCCAGGAGCATGGACACCCACACCTTCACCAACACAGTCACTGCTACCACTGACCACTTCCACAGACTGGAAGGCTCCAGTCTGTCACTGTATTTGATAAACACTGAACTCAAATATTTAATGATACCTAAGACTAGTCACCATCCATATTTAGGGAAAAAAGAGATGCCGAAAGTATATGCACATTTCCACTGCTTTTTAAGTTATCTGCATAGAGCAAAAACTGGTATTACACACACCGAAATGTTACCCGTGGAGAGCCCCGGTCAGCAGTATTGTAACAATTAACAGTGATAAACCACTCATTTCATTTACTACTCCTGTGCTCCCCGCTGTGAAGATACTCGCCAGCATAGTCTATCAGCCAGAAACTATCAAGTGCACTCTGGACTCTGAAAACTGTATTAGAAGAAGTAGCAGAGAGCCCTGTAGACACAGAATCGTTTTGTTATCTTGATTGTGGTGTTTACAAAGGGCTTCACATGTGATAGAGAAAGTAAACTGCATTACACCAGCACCCATTTCCTGATTTTGCTAGAGTACCATAGGTAGGCAAGATGTTCCCACTAGGGGAGGTCAGATGCCTGGTATGTGGGACCTCCCAGCTGTGCCTATAATATACATACTATAATGCAGTATAATATAGTATAGTATATGTACTATATACTACACTGTATACTACATACACACATAATATGTGTATCCATGTTTATGTGTACCCATATTACGCAATGTCATAAATATATATGAGATGTAATTTTACACATTGTCTATATTTACATACTGTGTATATACATAATTATAGCCTCCTATGCATCTATAATTATTTTCAGATTAAAAGGTTATTTTTTTAAACAATATTAGGCTGCCTTAGAAATACAAAGCTTTTCAAAATATTGTTTGGCTAAATTGTCTCATTTTTTTAGGATGTCTGTCCCTCCCTGGAACATTTGACCTCCCGTATTTACAAAGTTTACATAGGTCTTTATAGACATGGTCTTCCCAGGGGTGCCTGGGTGGCTCAGTCGGTTAGGCATCCCACATTGGGCTCCACGCTCAGTGGGGGGTCTGCTTGAAGATTCTCTCTCTGTCTCAGATAAATAAATAAATCTTTGAAAGGAAGGAAGGACGGGAGGGAGGGAGGAAGGAAGGAAGGAAGGAATGGTCTCCCCAGTCCTTGCTTTTCTTCCCCAGGAAATAACATCCTGATTGTGGCTCACGCATCTTCCCTGGAAGCATGTACCTGCCAGCTGCAGGGCCTGTCCCCTCAGAACTCCAAGGACTTCGTACAAATGGTCCGAAAGGTAATTCATATTTCTATCGCGGAGGCTGTGGGGCCAGGCAGTGCTAGAATGTTCCCTGACTGGCCGACGGCTAAGTTGTTCGCAGCATGTGTTTCTGAGCTGGGAAGATGCGTGTATCGATTCACTTGACCAAGCTGTACTGAGTGGTGCTCTATGTAGGGCCTCGTGTAAGAGAAAAGGATGTGTTTGAGCGAGTTTTAGTTTCTAGGAGCGCAAATTTGGGAAGTAGCTAAGAATTCAAGGCAGATTATCTGGATTTCCCTGAGGAACCATGGACTGGATGAAAAGGGGTGAGTGGACCCAGATAGCTTCTGACAGCTCAGCTAGACGAGAGGGCCTGGGTGGTAGGCCAAAGGAAGCAGTGATTTAAAATGATCAGGCTGCAAGGCAAACCAGGAACAAGGCCACGAGACAAAAACCCATGAGAGTGACCAACACATCTGGATTCTTCCTTCTCAAGCCTGTGCAAGAGGCTTTCCCATCAGCTGCCCTCCCACACACTTCCCTCCAGGCTTCCTGTATCTGCCCCCAGAGAACCTGATTCAAACTCGATTGCAATGCTTTTCTCATTTTTTTTAAAGTTCATTTATGCATCTGTGTCCACCCTCATTACTCTGTAAGCTGCTTGAAGGCAGAGATTTTTGTCGTTTATAACCGCAGCTCTGGGCCCGTGCACAGAAATACGTTTAGGGACACCATGGCTCCTGACATTAGGAAGGGCAGGCTTCGGCTTCGACTATTACAGATACACATGCCAAGAAGGGGAAAAAAAAGAAAAGATGAAACTGGATGAAACATGTTTTAAAATAGCGTAATCTCTCCCATTGTCCAAATATAATTTCTGAAATGTCTGAGCTGCATTTTCAGCTTGATTCACAATTACGAATTAACTCCGGGCACCTCAGCTTTCTGTGTGATTGTCCTCTTTCCTCCCACACTATTAAGCAGCAATCTATAAATAATTACTTAATTACACTAGGGGAGCTCACCGTTTAATGACTCTTTTCTGATGAATCCCTTTGCAGTGTAAATGCCTTTCCCTCTAATTTGTCAATTTCATCAGTTTCGTTTTCCTTTATTGATTTTTGGAAGAGAGGCCGGTCTACAAAGCCCCTGTCAATTCCTGGGACTGTTCCTTATTCCCAAGGGCCACCTGAAGATCTTTATGTATAGGTCAAAGTGAAAGCATTAAACCTCTGTTTTCTGTTTCCCCTTCCTTTACTACTCTGACTTCAGATCCCATACTTGGGGTTTTGTTCCTGCGAAGAACTGGGAGAAACAGGGATATGGCAGCTGACAGACCCACCTATCCTCCCTCTCACCCATGGACCAACTGGGGGCTTCAACTGGAGAGAGACCTTACTGCAAGAATAAATCACGGCAGTGAACGAGAAGAGGAGGCTCTAGAAGGCCTTTGGGAGAAGCGTCTTTCTGTGTGTTTAGTGACAGTGGCCAAGTCCGTACCACCTCCTAAGTGGACAGCTCAGAGTCTTTGAGCAGATTTCCTTTCATGCTTTAAAGCTCTGATGATAAGACTGTGGGAATGAGAAAAAGACCTGATTCAGGGATGGGATTCATTCTCTCTGGATGCTTACCTAGCTAACAAAGCTTTTGAGAACCGTCTTCATAAATCAAGGCACCTGCTACAGCAGCAGATGTGTTCTTCCTTCCTTCTGTGCATGGCTAAGGAGCCGGAGAGCTCCTGAAGGGAGCAGTCAGCCTGCTCCAAGGAAGAATGCGAGAGGAGGGCGCATGTCCAGAATCCAGCTGGAGAGACCCGAGCTGCCAGTTGGGGGATGGGATTCTCTTTTGAACTCCATGTCCAGTTAGGCAAAGCCAAGCTGAGGGATTCTTTTTAAGGTTATTAAAAACGTGGCCCTGCAGAGAGTTGTTCTTATTACACATCAAATTCTACCCTCCCTAGGACCCCCACACCCGTGCTGCTGGCTCAAGATGCCTGCTTGATGACTCAGTCCACCCTGGTACCTACTACCGCCGCGTTTTCTCTAGAACAACTGGCTACGGCTTTTTGCTATGGCCCTTCCCCCTCGCTTCTCTCTGTGAAATGGGGAGACCAAGCACTTTTGGACACTCAGGAGGAAGACAGACGTGTGAAGTTTTCAACTGTGGGAGCAAAGAACTTGCAAAATATAAAGCGAACTGGCATTATCCACATCACAGCATTCCCAAATCACCATGATCTGCTCATCTTTGCCCCTAGAGTCTAGACTGTGGTAACTGGTGAAGGATGTTGGCATTTTGAAAGCATGTGTGTTTGGTCTGTTACTTGAGTAAGCAAGAAGCTCATTTCTGTGCAATATGGACGTCTTTACAGACCGTACCCAGGGTCAGGTCGTTGTACACAGAGTACTTGTCACCGAGGGCAGAACATCCACCAATGCATCAATGATACCAGGGATGCTCAAAGAAGTCAGGGAACTAATTTAAAGGATGACAGTCACGACTGCTGTGCGTGCTGTCATTTTCTATTTGTTTTTCTAGAACTTAACATACCAAGGTAGGGCTACTTAAGAAAAGGTGGGAGAGCCACGTCCTGTGGCTTCTCGTCACACCTGCTTCCTGAATTCAGAGGAAGTTTATTTAAAAGAAAAATAAATGACAATCAAACTAAGACATCAGTTATCGATGTGTATTTAATTGTGTGACTAGCTGACTGTTGGCCGCACACGACGGTCTGGTGCGGTGTAGTTCACTGTGTAGACTGTGTGTGCAGATGAGATCCGAGACATGTAGAGAAACAGTGTAGAACAAAACAGTGTATGTTGTAGCAAATAGTACATATGAAACCCAAAAACAGATCTGTGCTCCTATTTGAAACTGGAAAGTGAGGATTCCTAAAAAGAGGAGGAAAGTGAAAGGATGCTGGCTATGTGTCTTAATCAGCAAGAGGATTACAGTTGGGTTTTTTTTTTTTAGGCCACTTAGACAAATATGTCATGAATTTTAGATTTTAAGAAACAAACGTGATTTTTTTCTAGCATTGCACCAACACTGATCCAGCTACTGGGTATAAAAACACTCCGTGCTGATACCATTGAGTAATAGAAAATGTTTGAACCTTAAAAATAGGGGAAATATTCCCAGTAAGAGATTTCTAGGAGAAAAATCACATTACGGCTGATAGGATGTCACTGCTATTAATTCTTTCATCTGTAATGAAATTAATCTGCTGTTTAATCAGATCTGTAATGTTCATTAGATTCTCCACAAATTTTCTTGGACTTGCAATGGTCAGAATAATGCTTGAACACCTCACATCTGACTTCCTTGAAAACTGTAGCTATGTGTTCTGGGCAGCATCTGTACCTGGACAGAATAGGGCTCAGGATAGGTTATCCTCTCCCTCCCTCTTGGCTGTCTTGGTCCTGTGATGACCTGAGATGCCATTTCAGCTGGGTACGAGTCCATTGTCCTTAGCACAATATGGACGGAGTCTTAGGCTGTCCTCTACATGAGCAGGAGGCAGAGATCTGAAATAATTTGCTGAATAATTGATGTGGAAAATCCTGAATTAAGGAGTTTATTCTTCTGCTTTCATTATCCGGATCGTTGATCAAAATGGCCGGAATGGTCTGAATTCACATTCAATTCTCTTTTCACGTATTGGTATTTAAAAAACTAAGACTCCAATGGAGATATTCTTTGAAAATCATGTTGAATCTGTGTGTAATAAAAAGAATGCAGGAGTGTATTACATGATTTCATTTTCATCCAAAAATTCTAGGTTGACATCACACCCTGAACTTCAGCTCGATTCTTTTTAATCTGAGGCTGATGCTTATTTAGAACTAACATTGGGGGTGGGGAAGACAGGGAAGGACAGAAGGAAGAAAGGAGGGAAGGACAGACGGACATCAAAAGAAGAAGAACCAAATGTTACTTGCAGAGGGGAATTTTTTGTTTTATCGTAGAAATTTGCCTGAAATGGAGATGAAATTAACTACAGGCTTTGTTCTGGGATTGAAACTCTGAAACAGTTTGCTGCTGGTACAAGAGTGTCCCATCAATCCGCTAATGCCCCAGTATTATTCATAGGTAGGACTTCGGTCTCGGTGATTTTAACATGCCACGTCTATTCCTTGTGGACAGGAATAATTGGCACATTTTAATGCACAAGCTGGGGGTCTCACTTTCCCAGGCCCTCTTCTCCATCACTGCATCGGGAGCCCGGAGCCGGGAGCTTATTGCTTTACCCCAGTGTGGAGTTAGAATACAGTGTTTTCCATTACATTTAGATTCATAGAATCTGAATGGCTGATTAAATGGCCATCTGATGGCTGAAAGAGGGGGGTATTTTTCACCCTGTAGTGAATGGCTTGGAGGAGTTTCTACTTTTTATTTGAATTATACTTTAACCAAAGAATTATTTTAAAATAACCTTATATTTAAAAGATGATTTTACAGAAAATAAAAAATTAAAAAAAAATATCTCCTGGAGTGATGTCGGTTTGGTAAATCATTGTGGATAATTTTCTTGCATTTTAGGCTGATGTGGTCATTCTCCTGTCAGTGGTATTTGGATGCATCTACATTGTCCTCCAACGGCGCTTAGCATTACCATAAATGTATCTTTTCCACTCAACTAGCTGTGTTCCTATTGAAGGAAGTCTTCTGTTTCAATTACCTAGTGTCACTGGGAACTAATTGAAAAGCTGCAGTAAGAGAAGTTCTGTCTCATTGTCTTTGTAGAAAAGCGTCCCTCTGTAGCAAAAAGGGAGGCATTCCTCCGTAACCTAGGCACTCTGCAACTCCCGGGTTTAATTTGAAAGCGGTGATGAATTGCTCTTTTGAATCTACTCTGAGTAATGCGTGTGTTCGAATACAGATGAACCTCCCTCCCTTAATTTTCACAGGCAGAGTCACAACTGTACTGTGTCTGCGGGAACTCAGATAATGAGGCGCAAGGTTATTTGCATTTAAATTGTAGTCCTGCACACGTATGAGAACTAAGAGGCAGGAGTCTAGTCCGGCTGCCTTGCCGGCAGGGATGAGACTGGCCTTGGAGGGTAGGGAAAAGAGCATTTTTAACATCTACTTAAGTTAATACTCACTCTACAGAGGTGATGGGGGGATATTCTGTTCAGTGATGGCAGATGCTTTTCATGTTTAAACATAGGATTCAAATTGGATTTGCTTCTCTTTAACACTTCAACATAATGAATTTTTTCCTAGGAAAGTAACTAGCTATAATGAAAATCTGAGGGAAGGGGGAAAAAAATGCCACTAAAGACGGAGGAAATAACTTGATCTTTAAATACGTATAATATTACGTTCAGCGTATGTAAGTTTAAAATTATAGTGAGGAGTAGTCAAACTTAATAGACAATCAGCTCTTACAGATGTCTTACACAGTACCACTTAGCTGCCATTACCCACACAAAAATCAGGATTTTGCAGCTGTTGAACTATTCTTGGACTCTGTACAGGATACACATGTATCGTGGGAAATGTGTGCTGGTTCTTTCTCGGATGGGAACGCCATCCCAAAGCATTTCGGTTATGCATAGACCATTCTCAACCTGCTGTTTTTAGAGGTATATTGGTTTCTTTCTCATTTATAAGGCTATTGTATTTTTTTTATTCTTCTCTGTGATTCAGGTGTATTTATTTGAAGAAAAAAGTTTGTCATTATAAGAAGGGAAACCACATGGAATTGTATCACCAAATCCCTTGTAAACTACCTGTGGCATCTACGCTTTCCCAGCTATGTGCTCTTCCTCTGCATACAGCCCCAGCACCATTGTAACTAGATCATTCCATTCCAGGAGCATCTCCGTTTAAGTGGTTCACAGATGATTTAATAAAGAGGAACTGTGTCCTCAGTCAATCCAGAGCAATCTCATATTAAATTCTGAGTGGTCTCTATTCCTATCATGTTTTGAGTTGTTACTGCGGTCATTATTGTTTCGTGAATGTCCATTAAGAGTGGGATTCTTCGCTCAGGGGCCCAGAGCGGGGTTTGCTGCTGACGGAAATGGAAAGATGCTCCGGGAGCACTGTGGGTCTCTGATTCCCCTTTGGCGAGGCTTCCCTCTGGGTCACCCAGGCTGAAGAGGTGACACTCGCCCAGGGGTGAGAAACAGTGCTCCAAAATGCTCTCATTGCGCATGTGTGAGCCCTCAGCCCTCACCCCTGCTTGCCTTGAGGAGGTAGGTGCACAAGGGACCCATCCATAGATTAAGAATTTAGGTAAGAAAAGGGAAATCCAGCGCAAGCTACGTTCCACACTACCAAAAGTCATAATAGACCACCCCCCTTCTTTTTTGAGAAAAAGAGCATGAGCAGGAGGGGCAGAGAATCTCAAGCAGACTCCCCGCTGAGCGCAGAGCCCCACGAAAGGGCTCCATCTCTCCACCCTGAGATCATGACCTGAGCTGAAATCAAGAATCAGATGCTCAACGGCCTGAGCCACCTGGGCACCCCAACTCCATTTTTTAAGTAAAGCTATGTTAAGCTAATAGAAGTTAGAATAAACCGTGTATTCAAATTTATTCTCAGGACACGGACGCAGGTTTTCATGGACAGAGCCAGCCACAATCTGGGCCTCGTTTACTTCCTGAGGAAACGTAACAGCGAATGCTCATATCTGACAAAGGACCAAGCTATGTTTAGCTTCGCGGCTGGTTCTCGGTGGTTCTCTGCCTGACAGATCCCCAAACTCATTTTGCCCTCTTGTGATGTATGTAAAAGCTGCCTGTACGTCCAGAGAAAATGAAGCCACATGCTCTGGATTTGTTTAAGCCAAAATCAGCAAAAAAAAAAAAAAAAAAAAAATTTTTTTTTTAAATAAGTTGAGGACCAAAAAGCACTCTTCCTTCTAAAGAAAGAGAATACTTCATTTTGCCAGAAATAAACACATAAAACCCAGATGGCTTGCTCCTGACTGTGGAGAGCGGCAGGTCTGGAGAGCTCCTGGGTGACACTGTGCTGGTGGCGCAATCCGGAAGGTCTGTGTATCGACGGAGAAGAATCTCGTGATGTACCAGGGAAGCAGCCCTTATTCCGGCATCAGACAGAGCTGAGTTCTTATCCTGGCTCAGCCGCTTACTGGACCGCTTAACCTGTTCTCACCCGTAAAATGGGCACATGAGTTTTTACAGCCCGGTGGTGGGATATGGGATAATGACTATAAAATGTCTAGGGGCGCTTGGGTGGCTCAGTGGTTTAAGCCGCTGCCTTCGGCTCAGGTCATGATCTCAGGGTCCTGGGATCGAGTCCCGCATCGGGCTCTCTGCTTGGCGGGGAGCCTGCTTCCCTCTCTCACTCTCTCTGCCTGCCTCTCTGCCTACTTGTGATCTCTCTCTCTGTCAAATAAAATAAATAAAATCTTTAAAAATAAAATAAAATAAAATAAAATAAAATGTCTAATAGGGGCGCCTGGGTGGCTCAGCAGGTCAAGCGTCTGACTTGTGGTTTCGGCTCAGGTCCTGGTCTCAGGGTCCCGGGATCGAGCCCGGTGTCAGGCTCTGTGCTCAGCGTGAGAGTCTGTTTGTCCCTCACCCTCTGCATCTCCCCCTGCTCGTGATTGCTCTGTCCCTAAAGTGAATAAATAAAATCTTTTTAGAAAAGGATTTTCTCTTTCTCCCTCTCTCTCTCTGTGCGCCCTGCCCACTGCCCTGCCCACTCTCTCCGGCTCCTTCTCTTAAAACAAATAAACAAACTAAATAAATAAATAAAATGCCTAACAGGACACACTAGTAAGATGCTATCTGCTAGTAAATAAATAATTGCTTTTGCTAAGGCCAAAGAGAAATGAACACACATCGCCATTTCCTTATCTGTGGAACGTATCAGAGACAAGAAACAAAAGCAGCCTCATTCATACCGGTATCACTTACTACTATCCCCAGAAGTTATCTTCCTTAGTAAGAGGATTGTGTTGGTTGCATTCTGGGGTCTGCCTACCAGGCTGCCTTAAAGATTTACCACCTTCCTCTTAAAAGCCCATTTTTGTTTCTCGTAATTTTACAAGGTAAGGAGAGCAGGTATTAGGAACGCACTATATGAAAGAAACAAAGACACGGAGGGCGTGGATTCATCCCCCATTCCACAGTATTGACTGAACATGATGTTCTTGGCAGGGCAGCAGGCTGATGCTACAGTGACAAAGAAAGCAAGGTCCCCGCCCTTATGGAGCAGAGACAGAGACACGGAATACACAAACAAGATAATTACAGAGGCTGATCAATGCCGTCTAGGAAGAAAACTGGGTTATCCAGTAGTAACTCTGGGACGGATGTGGGGCAGGGCGTACTTGACATAAGGTCGGGCACGGTGTCCCCGAGCAGCTGGCCAGGAAGCCGGGTGCAGAGCTAAATGGGGTTTCAAGGAAGACCGAAGGAATGCAGATGCCCCCCAATGAAAAGGAGTTCGCTGGGGTAGCACACCAGGGGTCAGGGAGCTAAAGTTTAGGAAGCACGTCAGAAAGTGGGGGAGAAACAAGGTTGGAGAGGTAGGCAGACCTAGACAGCGAGCTACCTGCCCACAAGCAGAATCCGGCCCATGGCCTGTGTTTAAAGGGCTCACAAGCTAAGAATGTCTTTACAATTTCAAATGGTTAAAGAACACCAAAAGAGGAATGCTATTTCACGGCACATGCTAATTATATAGAATCCAAATTCCAGGGCCTATCAATAAAGTTTTATTGGCACAAAGCCATGCTTATTCATTTACATTTTGCCCAAGGCTACTTCCAGCCTGCTAGAGCAGGGGCTGCAGCAGACTCTGTATGGCCCACAAAGCCTAAAATATTTACTACTTGGAGCTTGACAGGAAAAGTTCGCCAACCTCCGCTGAGACCGTGGCGAAGCATTTGGGTTTTATTCTAAGCCTGAAGAATCCAGCTCAGACACAAGTTTACCTGGCATAAAAATTGGTGGGTTCAGAGGCTGGCAAAGTGATAGCCAACACCTCCCGAGTGCTAATGTGTATCAGACACTGTTCTAAGTACTTAACAGGTAGAAGCTTCTCTAATTTTCTTGACCACCCTATTCAATAGATACTCTTACTATTCCAAGTTTACGGGAGAGGAAGCAGAGTCTTAACAAAAATCCGGTAGCTCGCCCAAAGTCACATGGCTAGTACATGCTAAGGCACAGATCTGCGCTGTGTCAGCCTTGTTCCAAAGCCTGGACTAATCGTTTAAGATATTTTTGTAAAGAAATCTTAAGGCAAATATCGCCCAGCCCTGAGGCACCGGGGGGGATACTTGGTTTCTTTAGAATGCAGTTTGGAAACCACTGGTTTGCAGATGAGGACCGCTTGGGAAGTCATTTGTCCTGGGAAAGAGGTGTGAGGTGAAATGTGAAGCCGGCACCTGCCTGTCTGGGTGCGTTTCCCCCAAACCACAGTCATCAACTCCTACTTGGGTTCATTTTTCAGTGTGATCCATTTGATTCAATTCTAGGCAGCAGTCTTTAGAACAAAAGCTTAGCGGACTTTCTCCTTTTGCAGGTCGATCTAACCTACCAGGGTTCCTGGGGGCCCGAGATAAGAGCTCCAGACTGATAGAGGATCTTCTGTGTAGTATTGTGCCGCTTGGGATACTATGTTGAATTCATACCTCCTGGTCATACCTCCCACGCTGTAATTATTCTCCCCATTCTACAGATGGGGAAACTGACACCAAGAGGCTTGGGCGTTATTGAGGGCTACAAGGCCACCAGTGGCAGGGCCCAGGTGACAAGTCCAGATCTGTCTGACTCCTACCCTCCACCCGGTACTCATCCCACTAGGCTTTGCTGCTGCTGAAAAGCCTTTTCTCAATAATTACTGCGGTTGCCCTCTGGTTTAGAAACTCAGTAGCCACATTGTGTGTCTGCAACAGAGCTCAAAGACTCCCCAGCACCAGCTACAAACTAGCCACCCAAGGCATCTGCGGGGAAATGCAGGCAAGACCACTTCATGCCCTAGCCTTGGGAAAGACCACGGATTCTTTGCACCGGCCAGAAAATGTCAAGAAGAAAGTTTAGGCCCCTCTTATAATTGCAAAAAAACCCCAGTGGCTTCTACATATGGGGAAATCCCCTGTCATTCCTGACCCTTAAAACCATCCATCTTTCACCTACTTCATAAATGTCTCCTTCAGTTTTTTTTCAGAAAGCCTAGATTGACCGAGGTGATGGTGGGAGAGAGGGGATGTCTATTTCTCTAAAATCTGTACCCCCCCCCACGAAATGTTATTTCCTATTAGTACTGGAACATAGTAGGAGGATTCATTCAAGAAGACCAAAATGACAACAGGCCGTCAGCGGCGAGGCCTCCTACATACAAGGTGGTCAGTAGACACCCTTCCATTAGCAAACAGGTAGAAGGTCACTCCCTGACCACTGCGCTCCAACCTCATCTTTTCCTTCCACGCAGCAAAGCAGCCGCAGCAGCCGCCTTCCTCTACAAGCCCCCTCGGGGCCGCAGGCTGGAGGGGGGGAGGGGGAGGGACAGGAAGAACCGTGCAAACCACAACTGTGTGTCATTCACAGTCATAAGCCTGCCTTGAGGCTCTGCACCCACGGGCCATTTTAAACCTCAGTCCAGTGGACGACCATGACGTTTTTCAGGGTCTATGACCAAGTGACTATCACACCCGTGGGTGAAAAAGATACACTCGTTGCCCACAGCACAATCTAAAGTGAGGTCTTCTTTAAGGCTCTGGAAGAATTCGAAGTCAAGCATCCTTTTAGGCTTCAGAGCAAAAAGAACATCTCAAATGTTCCTTCATTTGCTCATTCATTTGCTCATTTATTTCATGTGCTGTTGTGGTCAGGTGCCCCCGATCTAGATGTTGAGATGGAAAAGGGAGGATGTCAGGTGAGATGGGTCTCTTCCACGGACAGCAATTCCCACAGAAGGACCCAGCTGGCATGTCCCATCCTTCCAGCCCCTGGGGGACCAGGGAAGAATCTGGGTGGCATGTCAGACAGGACACCCCAAATGCCAACTAAGGACCGGTATTTAATTCAACTAACCTGAACTTTGTTTCTCTGAATTAGATTATCATGAAAAGCAAATGTGGGAACATACCAGGTTCTCTTTAATGTTACCCTACAACTTATTCAATGTAATAATTATTAAAAACTATCCTATGGTAAACAACCCAGCAATCTAGCTATAGGTGAACAGGTAAACAAACTGTGGCATATTTACATAAGGAGCCACTACTTGGCGCTAGAAATGAATGAACCCTGAACACGTGCTATGTCACAGATGAACCTCAAAATAATTATCCAAGTGAAAGAAGCCAGACAAAAGAAAGTGCACACCGTATGATTCCGTTTATGGAAACTTCTAGGAAATGAAAAGCTAACCAATAGCGACAGAAAGCAGATCCATGGGGACTTCTGGATGGGAGGTGGGGAGGGACAGGAGGAAACTTGCAGGGGTGATTGGGATATTCACCATCTTGACAGTGATGAAGTGTTCATGGGTGTAGGCATGTGTCAAAATGTATCAAATTATACACTTTTGGACAGGCAGGGTCATTATGTCAGTTACACCACAATAAAGCTATTTGGAAAACTATGCCGTGGAAGGATCAGTGCCAGGAACACCAGGGTAAGTGAAACTCTGCATTCAGGAAGCTAGGAGCCTAGCAAGGGAGAAAGATACATAGTCAATTAATAGAATGCTAATCAGAAGACAAACCAGTATGAGAAAAAGAAAAAACAATTATGGGGCAAAGAAAAGGAGAGAGATGATTTCTTTTTTTCTAGGAGTACAGAGGACAGTAATGGCTAACCACATGCCAGGAACTATGTGTAGTAACTTCTTTCATTCTTACAGCAACCCTATGAGAGGGTACAGTCATTGTACCCATTTCACAGGTGAGGAAATAGGCTTTGGCTCCAGAATGCATGTTCTAGTCCCTACTCATCTCTGAGAAGTGCCACATTTGATCTGGGCCTTAGAAGAGGACTAGAATCTCCCTAGATAGAGAAGGCCATTTGGGGCCAAGAGGGCCATATGAGCTATGACCCAGTAAGACTATGACTATCAAAATGTTCAATATGCTTGAAATACGGCAAGAAAGTCCTCGGAGCATATTTTGAGTTGGGGTAGAGAAGAGGGCTGAAAAGTAGATTGGGGTTAGCGTGTGAATGGCCTTCAGTGATTTGCTGAAGAGTTTGGATGATGATCTCCAGGCAGAAGGAAGCCACTGGAAGTTTCTGAGCAGAAGAATATTCGTGTTTTAGAAGGAGAATGGGAAGAAAACAGAAAATCTACCTGTCTGCAGTTAAATAAACACCTGGAACATTTCATGGAAACCAATTCACAGGTGTGGCACGAAAATCACATTAAATCAATAGATTTGGACTGGACTACACTGTAATTTTAATTTCAATCTCAGGATATTTTATTTGCTGGTAACCTGAGTCCTATATTCATTCTGTTTTCACCTATGTTTCCATCCACTTTTACCCAACAATGAAAATTACAGAAAACCACCCCTGGAAAAGAGAAGCAGGGGCACCTGGTTGGCTTAGTTGGTTAGGCGTCCCAACTCTTGATTCCAGCTCGAGTCATGATCTCACACTTCTGGGATGGAGCCCTGCGTCAGGCTCCGCACTCAGTGGGGAGCCTGCTTAAGAAATCTCTCCCTCCCTCTCCCCCAGCTGCCCCTCCCCCAGCACTCATTCAATGCTCGCTCGAGCGCTCGCTCTCACGCGCTCTCTCTCTCTCTCTCAAATAAATAATTCTTTAAAAGAGAGAGAGAGGGAGAGAGAAAAGTAAAGTAATCCTTCTCCAGGCCCCTATCTGAATTTAATTCACAGCTGGACCAAGATTTTTTTCCACTGGCTTAAAATGAAAAGTCCCATGCTGACATTTTTACTTCTGTTTCCTGTAAAAGTGGTTTCCGACCTCCTCATACATTCGAGTTAGAGGATAAGCTCATGATCTGGAAAATGAGTATCTAGTTCCAGACAAGATGTTGGCTCCGTGCTGGCCCATGTGATATTACCAGAAATAAACTCCTGGCCCTCTGTGCTTTGACAGGAAGCATTAGGAGATCCTAGAAGGACCAGCACTCTCCCAGGTGAAAATGGGAGAAATTATCAACTAACCAAGGGCAATTCACATCTCCCATGGGAGGCCCAAAAAAGACACTGTGTACCCCGTTCCTTGGACTTTCTTAAAGAGATAGACAGGGTACAAAAAGAAGGCACCACCCGAAAGCAAGGACATGGCAATCACAGGAAAACTGAATGTTTAGACACCATAGAGCCTTAAATAGGAACCTGGAAGTACCTGGAGGAATTTCATGCCAAAAAAAAATCCAACCAAAGACTTGAGAAGATAAGACTTCAAGTCTTATCTTCTCAGCTCGGCCACTGACTGTAACACTCCAAGCAAACCACTCAGTCCTCTATTTTTTAAAAAATGGTAGGATGCAACTTATCCATTCCCTGTTTCCATAAGCAAGTCCGTATATGTCACAAAAGTCAACAACAATTATGGAGAATCCCGTCTGACCTCAGCCACACCAGCGGGTAGCAGAGTGAGGGTTAGCGCCTCAATGTCTTGATTTCTGTTCCAGAACGCTGTCCGTGTTGCTCAAACTTGACTTATGATACCCCAGAGAGCTTGTTAAACACGCAGGTGGCTCCTCATTCAAGTGAGAGTCTGATTTAATCACTCCGGGGCTGACCCTAGCCGACTGCATTTTTTGGCTGGAGGCCCAAGGCCTTTATATCATCATACAAGTAGGGAAACATTACCTTCTATCATGCTATGCCCTACAAGAAAATTCTATTTTCTCTCCTCTTTTCATTCTATCTGTTAAAATAGGTAAAATACTCGAGAGGCACCTGGATGGTTTGGTCGGTTAAGCGTCCGACTCTTGATTTCAGCTCAGGTCGTGATCTCAGGGCCATGGGATCGAGCCCTGCATCAGGCTCCAGGCTCAAGACAGAGTCTGCTTGAGATTCTCCCTCTCCCTTTGCCCTCCCTCTGCTCACACTCTCTTGCTCCCTCTCTCTCTCTCAAATAAATAAAATCTGTAAAAAAAAATTAATTAAAAAGGTAAAATATTTGAAAGATATTTTTGATGGATAAAATTTTCTCTACCCAAGTTATCAACAGATTTTTTTGTTTTTAAGTTTTATTCTATTATTTTGTAAAGTAATCTCTACACCCGAGTGAAGCTTGAACTCACCACCCCAAAATTAAGAGTCACATGCTTTGCAAATGGAGCCAGCCAGGTGCCCCCTCATTTTAACTAGAACCAGTGAATATTATTTCCTTTATAATTTTCCAAACATTGCGGTCTAGACTATTTTTTAACCATGAATCTATTAGTATTCTGCTGTGTGGCCTAGAAAAAATGAAATAGTGTATCTCAATTTGCCCAATTAATGACAATTAAATACCAAAATGGTACATTTGCCTATTGTCACCCCTCACTAGATCATATTCTCCTTTATCTTTAAGATATTTATCTTTTTAAATTTATTTTTTTTAAGATTTTACTTATTTATTTGACAAAGATCACAAGTAGGCAGAGAGGCAGGCAGAGGGAGGAGAAAGCAGGCTCCCTGCGGAGCAGAGAGCCTGATGCCGGGCTCGATCCCAGGACTCTGGGATCATGACCTGAGCCGAAGGCAGAGGCTTAACCCACTGAGCCACCCAGGTGTCCCTGATACAGATTTTTTAAATGATCAAATAATGTGAGTGGATGAATTCTGCCCCTGAAACCATTATACACTGTTGTCAGAAATGAAAAACAAAGGTTCAGCAATAATTGTCCTGTTATCATTGTCTAAGACATCAGAAAAGTGACAACAAGGTCACATCACCACGAAGGGAAATTTTAATCTCTCCCCCACCCCTCTTCCCCACAAAGTCTCACAACCTAGCTGATTTACCAGTACTACCCACGTGTGGCAGAATGACCTGTGCCACCAACATATCACTCACACCTCTCCACAATCATGATGACACATGCTGTCCCCTAAATGTTCCACCCGGAGGTAGTTTGGGGGCAGCGAGCCAAGAGGGGCCTTCCAGAGCCAATGGAGGCGTTGAGACACATGAGGTCACAGAGCTGCTGCCTCTCCCCCTTCAAAAGAAACCACTCTGCTCCCTTTATTTCAGAATCTAGAGGAAGTTGACAAAGTGTGACAACAGCTCGGCACAACATGTGGTGGAGATTTTGCAGCTTGCTGGCCTGGTTCCCCTTACAAGGTAAGGACTTTGGGCTCGTTTCTTATGAGACTCAGCTGACCTGGTATTGTACCAAATCTACCCGTCAGTCAGTTGCATTCACAGAGGACCCACGATGGAGGAGAACCCAGGTGTGTATGTGATTACTTTCCAAGCTACACCCCAATCACACATGGAAGGATGCTCCTGCTTTATTTAATCTCTCATTCAATGGTTCAATTAGTATTCAATACTAGTAAGTATAGAAAGGGTCACTGTAACCTGTGTCTCTGTGGCATCTATGTTATGGCAAAATGTCACAAGCTTATTAGGCTCTGTCTCTTAAGTGTATGCAAGGTGGATGAGCATCACAGTGGGATTTTATTTTTAAGATTTTACTTATTTATTTGACAGACAGAGATCACAAGTAGGCAGAGAGGCAGGCAGAGAGAGAGGAAGGGAAGCAGGCTCCCTGCTGAGCAGAGAGCCCGACGTGGGACTCGATCCCAGGACCCTGAGATCATGACCTGAGCCTAAGGCAGAGGCTTAACCCACTGAGCCACCCAGGTGCACCCACAGTGGGATTTTAAAAGCTTCTTTGCTGTATAAGCCTTAACCAGGTAATTCAAGTTCTCTAAAAACTCAATGTCTGCATCTTAACATGGAGAGATGATTAATTACGTTCGACGACCAAACTCCCTGGATTTTTAAAGGGATCAAATTTCAAAATGGGAAAGCACTTTGAGGATGGCAAAGTGCTCTACAACTTTTCATTAGCTCGGAGATAATAATGAGCCCCATGGAAAATGCCTGCTTAGTTTTTGAGTCAGTTATACTTTACATTGGATTAGCATTTTCAAATCTGACTTTTGATGCTTCCTGAATTTGAATGTAGCATGATGAAAATTAGAGATGCTGTTACCTTTTTAGCACAGGTCAAATTATTCCTGCTCAAAAGGGGGGCAGGGTGTAGGAGTCTCTAAATCTCTGATTGCAACTTGTACCGAATTCTTACAAAAGAAGCTATGCCAAAATGTATTGCTTGCTGCCTGTGTGTGTTTCCAAATATTGAACTGAATTATAGTTAGGTTTCAGGGAATGCACCTATCCTTCTAAATCTACATTCACCATAGAACTGCAGCTGAATGATCCTGTTTTAAAAAACCAGATTTCCTATTTTATGTAGTATTTCAATTTCCTATTTTATACACTTAGATTAAGTGCCTTCTTCTTTCATTCCTATACTCTGAGGCACTTCCTATGAATTCAATATTTGGTAATAAATAATATTAGTTTCTTCAATAAGTGGCTTAAAGTACCGCTCATACATTCAGGAAAAGTACATTTAGAGAGCCAAAATTAGAATGTTCTCAATTCTTCCAAAGTTTAAAGCCCTTAACTGACTTTGACTTTTTGAGGATTCAAGTTGTTGCCTCCTAAAAATATCTCACAAAAAAAAGTTTTTAGAGAAAAACAATAATAATCATGTCTAAAGGCAAAACCTTAAACAATGCTTTTAAAATATAAATTATTCAAATACTATTTATAAAGGGAGGAGAAAAATATATTTATTGTGCCATGTAAGGGGTGGGCATTTTATATTAATTACATTTCATCCTAGCACAGATACTGAGGTATTAATATCCCTACCCCAATTTACATGAGAAAATGGAGTTTAAAAGAAGTTAGATAACCCACCCACATTTTCACAGCTAGTAAATCAGCCTGCACAGCATATAAATAAGAATTATCTCATGAAGCATTTACTGTGTGTGTGTGTGTGTGTGTGTGTGTGTGTGTGTCTTTCTACAAGGTTGGGATAAAAAGTGTTTCTTAATGTAGATCAAAAGTTTGAAAGCCACTGATTTATACAATTTGGAAGATATGCTATCAAAAATCCCAAACCGTAAACTCACCCAGAAGGCATCTAGGCTCAATGGCATTGGGCACGCATTGTCCCCTCTGACCTAACCTTGCTCCGGCCTCTTAGAGTCCCAAAGAGGAGGGAGCTGACTATATTGCTTTCTTGTTAGCAAAAAGGCAGCGAATCAATTTTGGCAACACTACCCGTTCTCAGCTGTTTTTAGCTATGAATCATGGGAAGATCACTGTACCTTCTTCTACCATGCAACTTCTAAGGCTGCCAAGAACTATGGACAAAAAAATTCCGTAATCTCTTTTCAAGGTCACTGTCCACATAAATAGCCTCTAGGATGGGTAAAATACAATAAGAATGAACAATTTTTCAAAATTAATCCCATTCAGCTATATTGTGGATGATGAAAACCCACCGGTTTGAACCTTCTATCCTGGTCTTTAGGGCCGGGTAGGATGGAGGAAACAAAGAACAGTTGCAAATTTAAGGCTCTGTTGATAATCCTTTTGCCCATGTTTGTTGTTGTTTTTTTTTTTTTTTTTTTAAAGATTTTATTTATTTATTCGACAGAGAGAAATCACAAGTAGGCAGAGAGGCAGGCAGAGAGAGAGAGTAGGAAGCAGGCTCCCCGCTGAGCAGAGAGCCCGATGTGGGGCTCGATCCCAGGACCCTGAGATCATGACCTGAGCCGAAGGCAGAGGCTTTAACCCACTGAGCCACCCAGGCGCCCCTTTGTTTGTTGTTTTTAACCATGAAAAAGTCCCATGTTTGTTGACATTCTGAGATGCCTTCGTGAAAGCCACACTGGAAATAATTTTGACAAAGCCAGAATCATCTTCACCCTTCTAATTTTCTCTGTTGAGTCTATCTAAATAATAATAATAATAACAATCCTTTTTTATAATGATCTAAATGGAAGCATTTGTCTACTACCTCATAATAGTCATATAAATAGGGCTCTGATTTGAGACAATCATCCTATGTCTCTGATTTCAACTTAGCTCAAGTCTTTCTTGTGCAACATAACAATAACAGAGCTGAACTGGAATCCTGTTACACTGTTTATTACTGGATATATAAATGTCCACATTTTTAGCCATTAATTCAACTAATACTTAAAATCTTTTTTTTTTTAAGATTTTATTTGAAAGAGAGAGAGAGAGCATGAAAAAAAGAAAACAAGACAAGTGGGGGGAAGGGAGAGGGAGAAACCTACTACCTGCTGAGCAGGGAGCCCGATGCGGGGCTCGATCCCAGGACCCTGAGATCATGACCTGAGTCGAAGGTAGACACCCAACTGACTGAGCCACCGAGGTGCCCAATGCTTAAATCTTATTTTGAAAAAAATTAAATAAAACTTACTTTGTGTGACGTCCTGGGACTGTAAAATGAATGAATGCCAAACAACTTCTCTATGAGAAGTTTGCAATCTCCACACAGAGATACTTGTAACCAAATGTAAAGCACTGGGCTAAGTGCTAGAATAGAAGCCCCTTCAGGGAGCTGGAGGAGAGGGCAGGTCATTGTGGGGAAGAAGAAGACTGAAGACTGGTTAGGCAGTGGTATAATTTGAATTGAGTCTTAGAGGAGATGAGAAAGCTATCCTGGCAGTGGTGCCTGGGTGGCTCAGTCAGTTAAGTATCTGACTCTTGATTTCAGCTCAGGTCATGATCTCGGGGTCAGGAGATGAAGCCCTGTATTGACCCCAGCATCAAGCCCAACTTTGGGCTCCTCCCTGGGCATGGAGCCTGCTTAAGATTCTGTCTCTCTCTTCTTCTCCTTCTGCCCCTCCCCCTCTTTAAAAAAAAAAAAGGTATCCAGGTCAATAGAACAGCATGGACAAAGGCCAAGTGTCTTCTTAAGCCTGGACCTGGCCGTGGCTGGTAACCACATTAGATACAAGCAAACGGTGGAACGGAGTGGGTGGTCTCTCCGTGCCAGGTGTGTGTGGAGCCCAGGGGGACACTAGAGATGATGCGTTCCGATGGGATCTGACAAATTTGGGGTCCCTGCAGGATAGACTCGCTCTGTTCTGGAGTTTTTTAATTTATTGGATGCAGTCATTGGGATACTAAGGGAAGGGGGGAAAAAAGGAACATTTTACTCTTTCTTCAGTCTACCATGATAACCTCTAGTAGAGGAGAGATCAGACACTGCGACTCTGAAAATCTTGGGGAAAACAAGGAAATCGTAAGACCTGCCCATCTATGTATGCTTTGGCGGGTGGTTGGGACTGCCGCTTGCCCTTTTGCTTGAGGGTCAGTCACACGTGCTTTGGGGTGAAGCCACTGCCATGAGGTTGGGGGTGGAGATCATGAAGGTCACAGGTTCTACTTCCATCTATAAACTGGTCACAATCCATAACCCCACATTTTTAGCCATTAATTCAACTAATACGTAAAATCTTTTTTTTTTAAGATTTTATTTGAAAGAGAGAGAGAGAGCATGAAAAAAAGAAAACAAGACAAGTGGGGGGAAGGGAGAGGGAGAAACCTACTACCTGCTGAGCAGGGAGCCCGATGCGGGGCTCGATCCCATCCTCACACGGATGGATGAAACTAGTCAGAAGTCCGTAATGCATTCAGTAAACAAGATCCACCAGCAGTAAGGGGGGACCTCCCAGGAGAAACTCCACGGCTATTCCCTGCCCTGCTTTGCACGCTTGGCCTCTGTGGAGCCTCGGGGGGCCAACAGACAGACTGGAGCTCTGAAGCCCAGCCGGGGAGCCTAGGAAGTAGGCACACCGCACTCAGGAGCTACACGGGAAAGTCGAGGGGTGCATAGGGATATCCGTGTTTTTAGAGCCTGCAGGGGAGGAAGCGGTGAGCAAAGAAGGTAACCCACACCCCTCCCTCTGACAAAGAAGGTGAAAGTTGGACTCCAAACTTAGATGAAAAAAAAAATAGGTATAGAAAAGAGGAGTTCCGGTTTAGTTTGCAACAGCAATGAGAGAATCCTGGAGAACTTCCCCCCTTGGAAGACGTACCATCAAAGCGCAGGTACAGGGAACTTCTCCCAATGTTTAGCAGAGCTCGACACACCGAACTGTATCTGGGAGCGCTCACAGCTGAAGCAGCCTGTCTGTGGCTTCTCTCCGGGGCTATTCTTCCTTTCTACAATGATTTCCTGTCTCTAAATCAAACACGGGGTCTACATGCTAACTGAAAGAGAAATCAGTCTGTAAAGCTAAAGGCGAGGCTTGGAGCAGAGTAGAGGATACGGCAATCATTCTACGCCTCGAACACAGCCCTTTCCACGCGAAACCCAGGATTTTGTAGCTGTGCTCAGTAGCCTGGGACTCTGTTCCCAACAACAGAAGCAAACACTGATCTTAGGAGATATGATTCTTTTTTTTTTTTTTTTTTTTTGACAGACGGAGATCACAAGTAGGCAGAGAGGCAGGCAGAGAGAGAGGAAGGGAAGCAGGCTCCCCACTGAGCTGAGAGCCCGATGCGGGGCTCAATCCCAGAACCCTGAGATCATGACCTGAGTGGAAGGCAGAGGCTTAACCCACTGAGCCACCCAGGCGCCCCAGGAGATACGATTCTTTAGCTTCTGCTAAAAAGCCACCCTATTATGTCATTACAATTTTTTAAACACTGTAAGAATCAAAAATTTAATTCAAAAGCACACATCCCAAGAAAAAGGCATCTTTAAAATGGAAGACATTTATTCATAAACAGTCTGCAGATAAATCTCGACACTCCCCTTTCCCCAGACGCGGGCTTCCTGTCTAGACAATGGCTTTGCCAAAGGTAAGGACATGGACAAAACTTTTTAGTATCAACTTCTGGCCTGAGGGATGAAATTAGGGCATGTTGCTTTGACAGTGGTCTTTATTCTGTCATGGATTCAACATAGTAACTTCCCTCCTGTCTCTCAGTATTCTTATTAACAACAGGAGACCAAAGATGCCTGGCCATCGCCTGCTTTATGCTGCCATCATGAGAGCTGGCATTAAACCATTACTTTTCAAGCTCACACTGTGATACTTTCTATAAGGAATGAATTTTAGAGAAGTAGAAAATAGTCACTGCCCTCTAGAAACTTCGATCTGTGGGAAGCAGGATAACGCACAAGAACGACAAAGTAAAAAGCAAGAATCAAGATGGGAATGCTTACGGAAGTAATGGAAGGTAGATAGTTCTAGATTCAATTTCTGGGCCCAGAAGCTCCTTAACCTTAGAAGAAATTCCATTGTTACTTCAAAGGATCTCTACTAATATTATCTTTACTACTCAGTTATGGGTTGATTTTATAGATGAAAATACTTCCAAATACTTCCAAATTCCAGCAGAATTCCGGGCTTATGCTTCAATGCCCTTATGGAAACACAGTATCTTTTTATGGACTCTTCATTGTTCATTAGTATTGGCTGATGATATGGGTATTTTTCCATTAGAACTCCAGCAAACTTTTTTCCCGTGAAAGTCAGGAAGAATACAGCACAACAATTCTGGGTTATTATTGCCAGAGGCTAGATTGAAATTAATGACCTAGAAATGGAACAAACTAAAAAGTCCAAAGCACTTTTCCTAATACTTGAAATGTGTCACAAGGAAATAAACTCCTTGTTTTTCTCTCTCTCTTTTTAAAGGTTTAAGATGATACAGTGAAACTCATTACATTTGCTATTCATAATTTATAACCCCACAGCATTCTTCTGTTTATAGAAGTGCTTTGTACTTTCATTGATAAGAATTGTCTAGTCCTCGGGGGGGGGAGGTTTTTTTTAAACTTAAGACTTGAAGAAATAGCAGATGGCAATAAAAGTGCCAAATCAGCAATAAAGCCCATTTATTTTATTTTTTATCCATTTCCTTTTTGGGAGATTGTATTTGCAGCTGCTAACAACCCACTGTTTCTCATTCTCTGGGGGGCTGTGACTGGGGGAAATTAGATGCTCATGTTTGCCTGGAGAAAGTGTTGCTGTGGACAACCGAACTGGAAGAGATCTTAGAACATCCTTCCTCTGGTGTAGAAGCTCTCATGAGGTAGGGCTTACCTACTCCCAATGAAAACCACTTGGAATCCTAGACACCTAACTTGTACTTAAAGCCACAAGTCACTTGTTTCAAGGTTGAGGCCAGAAACAAGTGTTTCCGGGGTCTCCTCATTTAGACAATCTGACCTAGTTACATGACCATGGACTCTGAAGCCCTCAGACATGGGTACAGACCCCAACCTGTGTGACCTGCAGCCCCTATTTCCTCATCTAGAGAACCAGCAACATCATTCTTTCTTTATAGGGTTAATTCAAAAGTTAAATTAAATACAGGTTAATGGGCCTGGCAGAGGAGACAGCAAGTGCCTCATAGATACTGTTCAACATCTTCCTTCTTTCCTATCAAAATCCCACCCCTTCATTCAGAACTCCTTCAGGGGGCATCTCACTGCCCCTATGTACAGTGCTTGCTCCTTTGTATTGATTTATGTTTTGTTTCTCTAAGAAGTGTGTAATGAGGGGCACTTGGGTGGCTCATTCGGTTAAGCATCTGACCCTTGATTTTGGCTCAGGTCATGATCTCAGGGTCGAGAGATCGAGCCCCATGTTGGGGTCCACTGCTTAAGATTCTCTCTCCCTCTCCCTCTGCTTCTGCCCCTCTCCCCCTGGGTCTCTCTCTCTCTGTCTCAAAAAAAAAAAAAAAAAGTATGTAATAAATGACTAAATGAATGAATGAGGTTGTGTTGAGAATAAGTCCCTGCCTCAGCTTGGGAGTGTGTCTTGGCCTGTGCCAGCCTGACTGTCCCCAATTCTCTTCCTCTGCAGAAGCCTTTCCGACTGACCACACAGAAACAGTCACCGTGGAGGAAGGCCAGACGCTCATTCTGAAGTGTGTTGCTTCTCAGGGGAAGACCAGCTCCCTGCAGTGGCTGACCCCCTCAGGGTTCACCATTTTTTTAAATGAGCATCCTGGTAAGTCAAAGAAAAAAAAAAAAAAATCGCCACCAGACCTCAACCTTTGGGATTTTCCAGACAGACAAATTGGTGGGATAGAAACCAGCATGAGTCACCCAAACGGTGGGCTTGGCCCCCCCTCCTATTACACGGGGATCACACCCAGAGACCTACTACTTTACACACAGCTGCTTTTTCTGACAGGAAGTCTCAAAGGGAAACCCCACCAGAATGGTTGGTAAAGGGGGCTCAAGTTACAAAGCACATTTCCATGCCCACGCCCCACTCCCACGTCACTCTTTTCCTCTCAGCAGCCATGAAACTGCCAACAGCACCGATGACAGTCAGGCCGCAGACAGACTTGAGGCCTTCTGTCCTCCCGCAGCTCACACCGTCGCCCCACGTCTGGAGCCAGCGGCCTCATTTCCCATCTGAACAATTCAAAGCCCCATCACAAAGCTCCCTTCCAGATGACTCCTTTTCTCCTGTTGGTCTCAACACAAAACCAAGATCACTGAGCAACTGAGGGACAACCAGGGCGCACTACCTTGGAAGGGAGGGAGGCCATTCCTGTTTTCACAGACACACGTTGAGTCCCTGATGCCTGAGGTGGAAAGGGAATCCCCCAACACTGCCAGTTTTATTGAGATATAATAAACACATAGCACCACATTAGTATGAGGTGTACAATGATCTAATATTATGTATATACTGCAAAATAATTGCCACAGGGGGGTCTAGTTAACATCCATCACCCCACACAATCACAACCGTTTTGTTTTGTTCTTAAGGAAAGGGATTCTTTTTTCTTTTTTTTTTTTATTTTTTTATTTATTTGACAGACAGATCACAAGAAGGCAGAGAGGCAGGCAGAGAGAGAAGGGAGGAAGCAGGCTCCCCGCTGAGCAGAGAGCCCGATGCGGGGCTCGATCCCAGGACACTAGGATCATGACCTGAGCCGAAGGCAGCGGCTTTAACCCACTGAGCCACCCAGGTGCCCAAGGAAAGGGATTCTTAAAAGTCTATTTAGTTCCTCTCTTTGGGCAGGATTTTATTAACCCCTCCTCTTCCTAATGAGACCATTGTATACCTCCATGTAATATTCTGAACGGCCAAATATTTGGAAAAGTCTCCAAAACAGCGAATCTCATTCTGTCTTGTAAAATCAGAGCCTCTAAAAAACTTGATATGCTACGAAACAGTTTTTTAAAGATTTATTTATTTTACAGAGAGAGGGAGAGGGAGAGGGTGCACAAGTGGGAGAGACAGAGAGAGAGGGAGGAAATCTCAAGCAGACTCTGCACGGATCGTGGAGCCCAGCACGGGGCTCGATCCCAGGACCCTGAGATCACACCCTGAGTGGAAAGCAAGAGTCAGAAGCTCAGCCAACTGAGCCACCTCGGTGTCCCATGCTACGAAACATTATTAAATATCCCTATGTTCAATGTAAACTTACCGTATATTTCAAGCTAAATTAACTATTAATCGTAGAATCCAGAAAAGCAAGCAGATGTTAATTGTTGAAAGTTCCGAGAGAAACATTGTGAGTAGAGATCATTCCTGTTAAATAAGGTCTTCTCTTGATTTGGTTTGGGTTTTAGTAACCTGGGAGAAGATGAGCACTCTCAAATTCCCACAGCAGAGAACCTTGGTTGAACTCAGTGATGCTCAAGCAAGGGTCATTCTTGCCTTCCAGGGAACATATGGCAACGTCTGGAGAGAGTCGTTATACCTGGGGAAAGGGGGGTCGGTGGAGGCGGTTCTAGCATCTAATGAGTAGAGAGGATTGCTGCTAAACATAGTGTACAAGATAGCCCCCACAACGAAGAATTAAGGACTCAAAAGTCAATAGTGGTGAGCTTGAGAATGCCTGAAATCTAGCTCAGATAATGCCAGTGTCCCAGGACACACAACCGTTCTTTCAGATGAAAAACAACCTTCCTTGGTCAGCCATTCAAGGTTTAACTATGTTAGGCTTGTTCATGTTACAAATCCAAAGGGAGAGAGAGAGAGGGAGGCAAAACCACTTATTTCAGGAGCCTCTGATTTGCTAAAGGACCTACGACCTACGATAGAAATCGCAGGTCAACACAGAATCAAAAAACAAAACAACAACAACAACAACAAACCCAAGCACTTGCCATAATCTTTAGGAAACTTCAAATAATAATAAATTTCTAAAAAATTAAAAATAAAAGGAGCACCTGGCTGGCTCAGTAGGTAGAGCATGCAACTCTTGATCTCGGGGTTATGAGTTCAAGTTCCACATCGTGTGTGGAGATTAACTTAAAACCAAAATCTTTAAAAATAAAAAGCACCCAAATGGAGAAATGGATAGTCATGCATTAATTTTCCATTCTTTACATCCATTGTGACAGGACAACCTCAAATCAATCAGATTTCAAGGAGGTGACTCTAATGGGGTGAATCTAATTTTTCATAATGTAAAAAAAAATGAAATTAAGAGGTGAATCTAATTTTTCATAATGTACAAAAAAAAGAAAAAAAATTAATCACCCCTCAACCCGAACCCTTCACCAGCATAGTGTTAATTTCCTACAGGCACAAATAAAGCAAACGGTTTATTTCGCAGATCCCAGTATCAAAATATTTCATTTCCTAAACGAATGTCGAGCTTTTGAGAGGCATCCAACTGGGAACACTAGAATTTGGAAGGCAGCTCAATCGGAGATGTGACATTTGTTCCGCCAAAGTGTGAAATTCAAAAGCCATTCCTGTGAATAATCAACCCACTGAGAGACTGTATTCATCTGATCGCTTTCTTCCTAACAGCTCTTTTTGCCTCTTGTCCAGCTTTAAAAAATCCCAGATACCAGCTTCTTCACCACTCCACCAATCAGCTTTCCATCGGCGTGCTTAATGTCACCCTGCGAGATGAAGGCGTGTACAAGTGTTTATATTATAGCAACTCCGTGAGAACAAAGGAAGTAAAAGTGATCGTGTTAGGTAAGTGCCTGATGGCCGGCAACCCAGCACAAGAGCGACAGACTTAGGACAGGACAGATTGTTCTTAAACTTCACATTCTAGTTAGAAATATTGTCTAGAGCAAAGCATTTTCTTGGGCACCTCTACCATCTTTTGTCGAAAGGAAAACAGAAAGGAGCATTTTGACTGGCGAGTCCCAGATGAAAATGTGACTTTGTGAAATTTGCCTTTGGCATCAATGAAGTTTCTTATCTAAGGAACTAAGAGAAAGGAGAATTAATACTTGATAAGCTGCTACTATGCGCCAGGCACTGTGCTAAGCTCCAGGGGATCAGAGAGGAAATTGGGCATAGCCCCTGCCCACAAGGAGTTGGCACACGGGTCAAGGCCGGCAGAGGAGCCTGTAAATAAAGTAGAAGCTAACAACAGCATAAGTTAAGACAGAGTGAATTCAGACGTAACTGCACTGGACAGCTGGCTCACATCCTCTGCCAAAACCAGGTCCTCTCTTCTAGTGGGGCATGGGTTTGGGAGGTGTGGATAGGAAGCACCGGTCTTCTGACTGCCCAGGGCTTGCTCAGTTCTCTGGATGGTCCACTGTGTTCAGTGTAAGCCTTACTGTCTTTACTTTTCTGCTTTTTGTGATGGAACAGATCAATTATAAACATCACTTTTTATTGATCTCTAATTCAGATCAATTATACACATCGCTTTATGTTGATCTCTAAGGGACATAGTCCCACATATCACAAATGAATGTCTTGGGCTTCTTCTGTTGAATTAATGTAGCATGATGCCTGCCATAAAGCAAAGGCACGGTAACGAAGTGCCTGGGAAGGCTCCCGAGGTAGGTCGAGACCCGATGGGACGAGCCCACCTTACCGGCCAGCGCCCACAGCACTCTGGCTCACACTGCGTGTCCTTCTGGGCTCTCCTCCCAGTCCCCGCATACGTCTGTTACTACACTTACCGCATGATCTTTTAACTAACAGCTTAGGGACTGAGTCTATCAGCAGACTGTCAGCTCCTCAAAGGGCTTTATCTTTTCCTTACGTGTACCGCCCATGTCTAACGCATCGGGTACCTACCTGCAGCTGACTTTGCAATGTCTCAATGGCAGATAAATGAGCCAATCAACGTGCTGGGGTGCAGTTCTGGACCAAAGTGTGAAGTAGCATGGGAAAGAGGAAGAAGGTAGCCTACCCAAAAAAGTACACTTTGACCCTTGAACCGCACAGGTTTGAATTGTGCAGGTCCCCTTATATGCAAATTTTAAAAATAAATACAGTCCAGTACTATAAAGGTATTTTCTCTTCCTTATGGTTTTCCTGATATTTCCTTTTCTCTAGATGACTTTACTGGAAGAACAGAGTGTAGAATACATAAAACATAGAAAACAGGTGTTCATCAACTGTTGGTGTTATCCCTAAAGCTTCCCATCAACAGTAGACTCTTAGTTGAGTTTGGGGGGAGTCAAAGTTATGCATGGATTTTCAACTGTGCGGTGGTCAGGAGAAGTGTCAGCGCACCTAATCCCCACATTGTTCAAGGGCCAACTCTATTTCCAAGACAGGAGTATGAAAAAAAGGACAAATGGGCCCTTGATAAGAGAAATGCATCCTTAATATTAGGAGGGGGTAGAATTCACTCACTTTGAGGTGAGTCATACACTCATGCCGGTCTAGAACTGAACCGACCAACTCATAAACCAATTCCTTTGTGACACAGACAAGGAAACTGACCCACCAAGACACGGAAGGACACACAAGGGTTCTTACAATAACTGGTAACCAATGGAACGAGACTTCAGGTCTGTACTCCTCTCCTAGTATTCTCCCAAACACAGTCAAATAGAAAATGTAAAAATTACTGTTGTAACACTGGGAGTTTCCAGGGACTCATCACACACTGGGTAACAAACAATATGGACTAGAGCCAAGGTAGGTTTACAAGTACATAAAAGCCCTTTAACTGTATTCTGGGAAAGATCCAGTAAAAAAAAAAAAAAAAAAAAAAAAGCCCATTATTTAGACCATACACTACCATGATCCCTATAGACTATTAGACTCCTTGCTTCACTGGGATACGCAGACCAGCTCAGTGAGCACAGAAAAATTAATTCTCTTCCAGCAACACCTTCCATACCAACCCTGGAAGCTTCAGTCATCAGAGCGCAAGATGAAAAAGAACACGTTACCCTTAAATGCTCCACGGTGAGAAGTAAGCCCCCTCCGCGGATAACCTGGATTATAGGGAATGACATAGAGATCAATGGTAAGTGAGGACAATGTTCTCTTTCCTCCTTTGTTTTCCTTCCTACGGCAATTTCCAAGGAATTTTTAAATCCTCTGGCACCCTCTGGTGGTGTCAGCGGCGGCAAAATTGCTTGCAACAATTCGTTGGATTTTTCCGGACAAATTATCTTTATAACCTATCGACACCGTGCCTTCATCTTGAAGACCTATCACAAATAATAGGATTAGATGCTTATACTTAAAAGAAAGTAGACACCTAACATGGGATATTATGGTTTCTTAAAATTCAACAAAATTTTGTATATGGGTATGATATAGTTATTATCTTGGCATGAAATTTTAGCAGACAGAAGTTTGAAAATACGTTTAACATACGGCTTGTATTTTGGAACAGGTAGGATCCTCCTGAAAAAGTGCGTTACGATGTCATGCCCTCAACAAAAATATTATGGTACCAAAGAATCTAAACTTTGATTAGATTAAAGCAGGGTTCAGTTGACGGAAGCAGGATAACTGATGGTCACGTTTGGAAACTGTTTAGTTTCTTTACATCGTAATGTATGTTACATTGGACTTTACGCACTCAGAGAGAGATTCCGTCCAATGCCAATTCTACATCATTACAAGACCTCTCCTTTCATTTGCCTGATCGTTTCACCCTGAGTAAGGTCTTGGGTCTTTGTGTTTGACAACATCAGGTTGTCCCTGTGTCATCACCATCAGCTTTGGATTTTATTTTCCAGTAGTGAAGGTTGATAGAAACCTAACCACTGTCACCCCACCTGCTTCCCTCTGGGACTGAGGCCAAGCATGCGCAAGGCAGCTGACCGAATCTAGAATGACTTAGAAGTCTAACAGGTTTGCCAAGATGTTAAGGCCAAACCCACCCAATGGTATTAAGGAGCCACAAACTCCTACATCCCTTTCATTTGCTCCATAGGTGAGACACACCATGAATTTGAAACCGACAGGAAGAAATGTAACAGCAGCAGCATCCTCCGAGTCCACAGATACAGCAGAAACTCAACAGTGGACTGCGTCATCCGACACAAAGGCCTACAAGGAGGAAAGCTGGTAGCACCTTTCCGATTTGAAGACTTGGGTAAGAAGAACGAATGATTGTCTTTAATCATTTAATTTACCTTAATATTACACTATCAAATGAAATTAAATGGAATGGGAAGAGTCCTTCAGAGCGAGATCACTGTCCACAAAGCTCTCCTTAACAGCCAATTCCTTTAATGATGGAAATTTCTCCAGCTGAGCGTCCCAGAGCACCTGTTCCAACATCCGGGACCCCAGGTGTGCAGAAAGCCTCGCAGGGCGCCATATGCCAATGACGTCATGCTTGCATTTTGATAATGACAGCCGGCCTGTCTGGGCCTTACATCGCTTTATGGGAGTCACGTTTCCAGGGAGGTCATCTGAGGCATACTTTATCTTTGTAGTCAACCCAAAAGGAGATAACAGCCACTGAAATAAATCTGAAGTTGTCTGCATTATTTTATGTTAATATAAAACACTCACACAGTCAAATTAAGCCTTGATTCCTCTTTAGATTTATTTTGTTATAACTGTTCTGCAGGTTTTAGTTTAACCGTGTTAATATTCTGGGCAGAACAAATATTAATAAAACATCAAATAGTTAATGTAAAGAGGCATTGCCTGCATTTTCAGAATGTGTTCTCTGATTCCTTCATTAAAACAAAAAATAGTTTTAAAGAAAACCTTCTTTTTTTGAGGGGGTGGGGTGGGGAGAGAGCGTGAGGGGGCGGTGGAGAGGTAGAGAGACTCTCAAGCAGGCTTTAAGCCCAGCACGGAGCCTGAGGCAGGACTCGATCCCATGACCCTCAGATCATGACTGGAGTTGAAATCAAGAGTCGGACGCTTAGCCAGCTGAGCCACCCAGGCGCCGCTAGCGAACTTCCTGGGCCAAGAAGTATCTAATAAGAAGTACCATGAATCACACATCTGTAGTGAATAAGACTCTGACCTCCGTTATTTTATAAGGTACTTCTCAAAGTACAAAGAATTCCTCAAGGGCAAGGATTCATTCACACTAGCAAAGGAGGGAGCGGCTGGATGAGGATGCGTTTGTTGAGAAAGGCAAGGCACTGGTTAAGGAGCATGCCGTCACGGGAAAAGCACCCTGCGGCCCTGTGGGGGTTGCTGCTGTGGCTAACGGCTCCCCCCTCACTACCATGTGCTTTCCACCAGTCACTTTCTCATCAAACCAAAAGTAGCAAGTCTTGAGGAAGCTGCCTCCGGAAGACGGGCCCCACAGACTGGGCTTGCTACCCTAATCGGACGCACAGTCCTGCCTCTCCATGACTTGGGGCCCTCCTCCTATCAGTGGAGCACATGGTTTGGGGGAGTGGGTGCTTCTGAAAGATACTCAGATTTTTTTTAAGATTTATTTATTTTTTGAAAGAGAGAGAGCGCGTGCATGGGGTGGGAGAGACAAAGGGAGAAAGGGAATCTCAAACAGATTCCCCACTGAGCATTCCAATGCAGGGCTCGATCTCACGACCCTGAAATCATAACCCGAGCCGAAACCAAGAGTTGGATGCTCAACCGACGGAGCCACCCGGGAGCCCCCGACATTCCGATTCTTCAACAAAAGAATCAGTGATATTGGAAAAGTATGTGTTTTTACTTTTCAGCTACAGTTTGGGTCGTCTACAAAAATTACTCCGGACGGGAAATCAGTTTCTTCTCCATTACGGCCATACTTCCAAAGGACTCAAAATCATAGTCATAAAATGCTTCTAATAACAATAGGACAATAATAATAATAATAGGATAAGACTTGACTTTTATTTCTGATCTAACTGTGGATTATTTAGCGCCCACGGCCCAATCTCCATTGAGTCTTCAGAGAGGAGCTCCAACACCAGCTCTTGGTGGCTTCCGTATATTTATGGCTTTTCACCCTTCGGCAGGCAGCTATGTTGACATACAGATACCACACACGTTTTGTTCATCCAATGAGCTTAAAAAGTTTGGTTAGCTGAGGGTGCTTTAAAACACATTTCCAAGTAAGGATTCTGACCCATTTCATTCCCACACTCTGCGTGGTAGGACCGGGGAAAATGAAGATCGGGCAAGCACCGTATGCAGGGACGTGAGCAGTGTCTTCCTTTGAAAAACCCACACTTCGATGCTTGTGGAAGTGTGATGCTTAGAGAACAGAGCAGGAACAGATCAGACCCTCTTCCAAATGATTTACTTCATTGTTTAGTATTCCAAATGAGGAATCTTGATTTCCTATTATTTAACTGGAGGTGGGATTTAAAAAAAAAAAAAACTTGAGCAACAGTTCTCAAACTTAGAGATTTGGGGGCCCCTCTGCACTCCTGCAAACAGCTGAGGACCCCAAAGAATTTTTACTTATGTGAATTGTATCTGCCAATATTTACATATCAGAAATTAAAACAAAAAAAGTTTAAACATTTAATTATAAAATAATCCACTACATATAAACAGAAATGGCATATTTGTGTGGAAAAATAACTTATTTTTGCAACACTAAAATGTTAGAAGAATGGCACTGTTTTGCATTCTGAAATCTCTTTAGTATCGGGTTTAATAGAAACCGATTAGGTTTGGGGCGTTTGGGTGGTTCAGTGGGTTAAGCATCTGCCTTCAGCTCAGGTCATGATGTCAGGTTCCTGGGATCAAGCCCCACCTCTCCTTCTCCCTCTGCCCCTGAGCCTTCAGCTCAGGTCATGATGTCAGGTTCCTGGGATCAAGCCCCACCTCTCCTTCTCCCTCTGCCCCTCAGCCTGCTTGTGCTCTATTTCTCTCAAATAAGTAATAAAAATAATAAATAAATAATAAATAATAAATAATAAATAATAAATAAAAATAATAAAATAATATGATATAATATAATATATAATAATATATAATAATATATAATATATAATATATATTATATATAATATAATATAATATAATAAAAATAATAATAAAATAAATAATAAAAATAAATAATAAAAATAAATAAAAATAAAAAATCTGAGCAGCACTCACAGATTGCATAAAGACATTACCTGTCACATATCAGTATCAATATTTATAAAATTTCAGGCACCTTTTCTATACACTCCCTGGTTGCAGGCCTGTTCATTGGTCAAATCTGTACTAAACTGAATGTCTGGAAACATCTCCAAACACTATTTTGTTTGTTTTCTTTTGTTTTTTATAGAGAGAGAAGGGGGAAGGGCAGACGGAGAGAGAGAATCCTAAGCAGGCTCCACGTTAAGCATGGAGTCCAACTTGGGGCTTGATCTCACAACCCTGAGATCATGCCCTGAGCCTAAACCAAGAACTGGACGCTCAACCGACTGAGCGATCCAAGCGCCCCAAATATTGTTCTACATTATACAATATTATATTTTTAACCATTGTGCTTAATAATATAATAAATAAATAAATAGCAAAGCCCTGTGCTAAGCATGTTGAATGAACGAACTCATTAAAATTCCTTGCCAAAAAAAAAAAAAAACAACCCCAAAAAACCCAAACAAACTCCAAAGGCAAACGCCCTTAGTAGTTCCGTTTTACAGGTAAGGAAAAACTGAGCATTCAAGAGGCTGGGCATCTTGCTCAAACTCACTTGGCAGGGGCGCCTGGTTGGCTCAGTGGGTTAAACCTCTGCCTTCAGCTCAGGTCATGATCTCAGGGTCCTGGGATCGAGCCCCACATCGGGCTTTCTGCTCAGCAGGGAGCCTGCTTCCCCGCCTCTCCGCCTGCTTCTCTGCCTACTTGTGATCTCTGTCTGTCAAATAAATAATAAAATCTTAAAAAAAAACAAAACTCACTTGGCAGCAAGCAAGTTAACAGCATCAGAATTCAACCCAGTGTGACTGACTCCAAGGCCACCTAATGAATAAATAAGGAGGGAGATAGGGGACAGGGCAGACAGACAGAAGGACTAACAGGTACATGGAGACAGAGACAGCAAACTGCCTTCACATACTCCTGTGAAACACAAGGCTCCGGACCCAGCATGCCGTACTTCTCAGCCAGGCAGCCTAGCAGATGGGCTAGCAGCAGGACAGAGATTCAAAAACCAGAGCGAGAGCTGCAGGGCGCGTAGTGCTGAGGTCTCCGCAGAACCTCCCGGGCAGGTAGCAGCCGTGTCCATTCCCCAACCTATTGTCCCAAGCACCATGTGGGTGAGACTGCTCTCTGTAGTTGCAGATTTCTGTTTTTCCCCTTTCCTAGTTACCGATCACGAGACGGCTTCAGATGCCCCGGAGAAAAGCTCCCCGTCCTCGCAGGACCCTCAGCAGCCCACGAGTACTGGTAAGTGTCAGCCTGTTAAGATTTTAAAAAGAAAAAAAATCATGCCTCCTTGGAAAGAGCCACTTTTCCAATTCTCATTTCTAAGATTTTTTTTTAGTTTTAACTTTTTTTTTTCGTAAGAGAGGGAGAGAAAGAGGTGGAGGGGGAAGGGCAGAAGGAGAGGTAGTAGAGTCTCAAGCAGGCTCCATGCCCACTGTGGAGCTTGACACAGAGCTCCATTCCAGGACCCTGAGATGGTGACCTGAGCCGAAATCGAGAGGTGGACGCTTAACTGACTGAGCCACCCAGGCGCCCCTGATTTTAACTTAAGTTTTTTTTTTTGTTTTTTTTTTGACAGAGAAAGAGAGAGAGAGATCACAAGTAGGCAGAGAGGCAGGCGGGGGGTTGGGGGGGTGGGGGGAAGCAGGCTCCCCGCTGAACAGAGAGCCCGATGTGGGGCTCGATCCCAGGACCCTGGGATCATGACCTGAGCCGAAGGCAGAGGCTTTAACCCACTGAGCCACCCAGGTGCCCCGATTTTAACTTTTAATAAGGCAATGCAGGAAACCCTGCACTGGCTCTAGCTTAGTGATTTCCTGAAGGGGCAGAGAGCACCAGCAGAGTTCCCTTAGTGGGATGGGCTTTGGGGTAACTAATGCCTTGTAAGTTCAGTGACAGTTTGATTGATACACACACACACACAGAGACAGACAGACAGACACACACACACACATGTGCACACAACTGTGACATTTGAATTTCCTCTACGGTAAAGGGCAAGGTTGAATTCATTTACGGAGAGGTTCGTTTCTTTGTTTTCTCATCCGGAGCACAGCAAACACAAAATAAAGACTTGGTTTCAGCAAAGGGCAAAGAAGCAGGATCTGGGGCTGTGGGACTTTGGGCCACTGAATAACAAGCTCGCCTTTAAAAGCACCTCAGTTGCTCAGTTCTCAAGAACTCAGACAGGTTTTTGATGACAGGATTGAGCTCTCAAGGCAGAATTTACGAAGCCTGGATTATAATCCTAGTTTTTTAGACAGTGAACCCACTGATGGTTAGCTCTGGGCAATGATCATATTATTTATCTTTGTATCTTACTTGGCGTAGTATGTGGTACTAGCAGGTACTCAGAAAATGCCGTATAAATGAATGAACACATGTATGAATACCTTCATTTGTTATGGGGTTTCGAGCAAGAGACCCTCGTCCAAAAAGGGCATAAACTCCTATATGTCCTCTTTTTGTTTCAAACAGTGTGTCTGTAGGAATTTCCTTGAGTAGAACAAGCGCTTTCCTATCATTATCATGTCCATAGTTCTGAGTATCAGATTGCATTTTTAAACATTTTTTACCTGGAATAATATTTAAAAGTAAATGCTCGGGGCTTTTAAACACTGACAAAAAACAATATGTACCAGCCCGTGTTTTGAAGGGCAATGGAGATTGAAAATGGTCTGAAGTGGAGCCACCCTCTCACTTGCTTTAATAATTCAATATTTGTAAACGTGTTTAGAATCTACTTGTCTTCAAATTGGCTGACAGTGCCGCTAAACAACCCAATTTTCTGCTCTGCTTTTTCATATAGAACATAAGATTTAATATGGTTTCTAAATTTCCTTTCAGCTTTCAATTTCTATGATTTTATTACTGTTAATCACACCCATTTCCAGCGGAACGGGTGGTTTCATTCCCCGCGGGATCCACACAGTGGCGCTGTGCGATGGGCTAAAAGGCAAGGGGGCGGCGGGCAGGAACGGGGAGGATGAGCAACAAACCCAGAAAACCCGATCTTTGTTTTCATGGCTTCTCTCGCCTAGCAAAAGCATCACGGTACATGGCCCTTCTCAGGGGCAGAGGCAAGCAGAGGTTTGACGGACAAGGGAGCCTATTTTTCAAAACAGAAATCATTGTTTCCCAGGCTGTTATGTTTTATTTCCACAAGGCTTGGGGTGCCAATCTTTGGTGTCCCGGCGTTGATCGTGTGCTAATCTGAAGACCTCCTCACTGAGAGGCCTGATTCAGAAAGCAAGTGTAAAACAGTGGTCTACATTTCGCATTCTGAATTTCGGCGTTGGCTCCATCACTCACTAGCTCCGTGACATCAGACAATGTACCTTGCTTCTCTAAGCCTCTGTTCAGAGCTGTGGTGAGGAACCCACGGAATGCTGTGTTTGGAGCTGAGCCTAGAGCTGGTGTGCAGTTAACATCGAGGCAAAATGAGCCGTTTGCTGCTACTTCTGGAAGACGTCAGTAGTTCAGAAATGGTCTTCTTGTTGTTTTTGTTCGGTTTTGGTTTCTTAAGAAGGACAACTTAATTTGGTTTCCAAAGCTGCTTTGCTGCTTTGGGATGGCTGTGTAAATATACACACTGTCCATATACCATCACATGTATATTTCATGTCTTAATTTCTTTCGACTTAGTTGCAGTAATGGAAGGTTCCAGTACAACACAGAGTGACAAGGAAGAGAAAGAAAAACCGGCTGAAGACCCTGCCTTGGCCACTGGTGAGCATCCCCCACGGCATTTAGAATAAACACTTAACATTTTAACCTCCTCATCAGTAAATCCAATGGCCTTTTTCAGTCCCCATTTTCTTGACCTTTCTATTGGTTAATCAATCCCTTGTTCCTTGATGTAGTTGCCTCCCTGGCTTCCTTGACATACTCTGCCTGGGTCTGTGACTTTTTGCTAACCACTCCTTCTACGTATCCATCAGAGAACTTCCATTCCTCCTCTGGCTTCTTTTACGTGGATACACTTCTGACTTGACTTCTCTATCCTTGATTCTTCCCTTAATTCCCAAAGAGTTTACCCATTCCCAAGGTTGTCCCTGTTGCCACCAGGCAGGAAAGCTCCATACTTACACTTCTAGAACATTCTCCTGAGAAGTAATCCCTGTTTCATTCCATCTTCTACATCCCTGTTGCTGGATTTTCTGCCATCTCCTCGAACTTAACATCACTAAAAACCAAGCAGCACCTTTTCCCACAAAATCACCTCATCCAGATAATCACAGAGGCCCCAAACCTTGGCGTCATCCTCCATTCCAGCGGATGTGTGTACACACAAACACATAGAAAATCAGTCCATCTCCAAGGACTTTTGAGTCTCCTCTTCCAGAATCTTGTGGACCATCACCGCCACCCTTGGTCCAGACCCTCATCAGCTCCTGTACAAGGTCCTAGGACTTCAGTTTCTCCTCTTGTGGTCCATTTTTAGGACTATGTTCAAAACACCCCATTGCATTCCTCACACCTCTGTTCAGAAAACATCTGTGGCTCCCCCATCTACCACACAGAGCAGGAGCCTCAACGCCTCCACCAAACGGCCTCCATCCCCTGTCTCTGCAGTCTTGTCTTGAAGATCCCAACAAAAACACACATTTTTCTCTGACAATATCATCCCTTTTTGACTGCCCTGCCCTCGATGACCTGAACTGCCCCTGAAGAAAGAAAGGGGCTCATCTTGCCTCTCCTTACCCTTCTTTCAAGGCCAAGATCTTCACTGAGAACTTTCCTGACTAACTCAGGAACCACTCCTGCCTCTGAATCCCTGAGCACATGATGCCGTTGACATATAGGGATCTAGAATTTGGCAGATTTCTGACATCTGTTGATTCGTGTATTTGTTTCCATAGAGAGAGAACTACCCCGAAAGCACAGGAACCAGGCCTCACGGAGGCCCAAACACGATGTTCGACACTAGCTAGTGCTCCTTAACTACTTGTTGGCTGAGAGGGGGTCAGGACATCTGGGCAAAACCAGAGCCCATAGAATCAGAAAGTGAGGTTTAGAAACATCTTAAAGACCTCACCTAATTCACGTCCAAAGCCCTTCATGTAGGACCGCATTTAACCTAGCCAGCATTCACAGATTTCATTTTATTTACATAGTTTTCCACACTCCTTAACAACCTCTCCTGTGCTTAACTACACCTTGCTAAGAAATCATTCCTTATAGCTCATTTAAGTCCCCTGACTATAATCTAAGTCAATATTCTTGCTTTCTTGTTTTCTCTAAAAACAAAACATCATGGCTTTGAAATCTATGTAACTTAAGAGCATTTTTCAAATCACCTCACAGAATTGCTTTGTTTGTTCGTCTGTTGCCTTGTTTTCAGAGAATAAATAATACAAATCTCTTTCCCATCAGGGTAAAGCTCTCTGTCTTTTTACCCGAGTTGCCTATCAGCTGACACTACGTTTTGAAAGACTCGTGCAAACCCCTCAGTGACGAAAACCAAGCAACCTTGAACTGTCTAAATTCCTTTTGTTTCCCGTTTAGAAGCCAGTCTTCAGTACGTGGGGGTGATACGGAGGAAAAATGGCATCCTGCTGCTCACCCTTGTGTCCTTCCTCATTTTCATACTCTTCATCATCGTCCAACTCTTCATAATGAAGCTCCGGAAAGCGCACGTGGTGTGGAAGAGAGGTGAGAGGCAGAGGACCCGACGAGGCACTCAGGGGCACTGCCCCACAGGGCAAGGACAGAGGACATTCTGGCAACTAAAGCTCTTCTGTCAGATGCTGCACAGTCTGTTTGATAAGTGCTGTCATTCAAATAAGCAGTGGCTGGTTTTGCAGTAAATACAGGATGTGAATCTCCAAGGGCTCTAATCAAAGAGTGTATAACCCAGAGATTTTAGAGTAGCTCCAGGAATTGACATTAAGTTATACAAGCTTCTAGTCACCAAAGGATCCCCAGTAGAAAACTCATTCACTCCTTCAGAAAGCATTCACTGAGCCCCTCTGGCGTGCCAGGCGCTTGTGCCAGGCATGGGGGTGATGCCTCTGTCAACAGGAGAGACCATGTCCCCCCCGCCCCACAAGGAGTTCACATTTTAGGGATGGCCAATCGAAGGGGGAATATAGACTGTGTTGGTTCTGTTCTTACTTTGCAAGAATGTATTCAGCCTCCGTCAACCATACTATGTGAGTAACATTTCCCAAGCTTTCCGATTAAGAAGTTATCATCAGATAACTTCAGAAGTTCTAATTAAGAAGTTATCATCAGACAGTATATATATATATAGTATATATATATACTATATATATAGTATATATATACTATATATATATATACACTATACACACACACACACACATATATATACTGTCTGATGACAGTATATATAGAATGAAGAATGTATTCATTCATATATATGAATGAATACATTCTTGCAAAGAACAGAACCAGCACATACATATATATGTGTGTGTGTGTGTGTATGTGTGTGTATACACACATACACACACACACACACACACACACACATATATATATATGTAATTTAAGTAGCATGGAAGGTACCCTATTAAAATGCATAGATTCAACACATACCAGAGCTGGAAGGGACCTTAGAAGTTATCAAGAATAATCGTCTCCTCAGTGCATTCCATCTGTGTGGACCAGGATTAAATCCCCTCCCTAATTCTGAGTGATTATTCAGACCTATGCTGGCCCATGCAGTGGCCACAATGTGGCTCTTGAGCCCTTGAAATGTGGCTAGTTGCTTTTGAGAGGGCCTGAAAGGATAAAATACACATCCAACTTAAAAAGCTCAATACACATACATACATACAACACACACACACACACACATACACATGAATACAGCACGTCTAATAATAATATATTGGATCTATTAGGTAAATGAAATGTATTATTAAATTAATTTCACCTGCTTCTTTTTGCCCTTGGAGCATGACCACTAGAAAACTTAGAATTACACGTGTGGTTCGCATTCTAGTTGCCAACATTGTTGCCTTAGCCACATACCGCTCCAACACCTCCAGCAGCAGAGAACTCAGTATGTCCCAAGGCAAAATACTACCCCTTTGAATGGCTCTCGCCCTGTTAAAATTACAACTTCTCCTAGTTTGATGTCATTCTCTCCATATATTCAACTGGACTACATTTCATCATAAATAGACCTAGAAACTGTGTCTGGCTTTTCAGCTGTACCTACGCAATAGGCAAATGCCACGGTATTGTTTCAAAATCTCCCATTAAAGCTTCAGCCCCACAAGCTCTTTAAGGGCCACTGGAATGGTTCCATCCCAAAGAACAATACTTGATTCTAATCTGTGGTCATCTGATTTCTGGAACTCTTACACAGCCTAGCGCAGTGCCTGTAGGAATCAGAGCACAAAACAAAAACAATTCTCAGAATGAATGAGGACATGAGGCATGGGAGGGAGAGTGGTGAGTCCACTGCTGTGTAGACAGAGGGATCATGTTATTCAAACGTACATTTGTACATATAGGGGATGTCTGGGGCATCCGAAATTGATAACCTCGTTTTCTTTTCTTGCAGAAAACGAAATCTCAGAACACACTCTCGAAAGTTACAAATCGAGGTCAAATAATGAAGAAACATCATCCCAAGAGAAAAAGTGCCAAGGTAAGTCAATAACATAACAAAAATGAGGTTCATTAATTTGTTGCCTTTAAGGAGGAGGGCAAAAATCGAAGTCTGATTTTAGCACTAGAAAGTCCATCAACCTAAATCATCCTGTAGAACATAAGCGCATCTTCCAAAAATAAGAAGTAGCGACCCTTAAGTTCCTATGGCTGCAGACATGCCCCTGTGGGAAGCGACCCCTGAGTTCTCGCTGTCACACAAAGGCACATCCTGGGCGTATATGTTCCTCTTGTGCTCTGGGTATCTTTCCTATATCTTAACCATCCAGCATTTTCCACATCCCATACCATCTGGTCATTTCTGATGTATTGTTTCAGCTTCCACAGTCCTCCTCAGGTGGTGAGTAGCGGGGTTTATCTGTGTTATGTCCCCCTATTCTAACACAGGGCCTGAGTCAGACAGATATGTTTTGGGTCTTTTAAATGACTCCATGGCAGTTTCTCAAGCAAAGTATGTAAAGAAAGTGAAGGGAAGGGTTGCTATAGGAGACCGTGTGTGCGTGCGTGTATGTGTGCATTCTTGACAAAGATCTAGTAGAGCGCAGCTGGTACCACAGGAAAGCGAGAACCTTCTACCTTTCTTTCAGCCATTTTGGTTCCTCCATTGCAAAGTAACTTACACCCCCGCTGAGAGTTCAAGCTGTGCAGAAGAGCTTGGCTGAGAGTTTCTACTGGTTTCACTGAGGTTTTTATAGGAAGCTGGCCCATCGCAACACCTCTGCCCTTTTTTTTGTTTTGACCTAGTAAGGTGTGAGATGGAAAGAATCACTGTACTAGCCGGGACAGGGGAATAAGACGGCAGGTCGTGAGAACTGGGGGTGGGAGGGGAAAGTGGGAAGTGTGTGCAAGGCGCAGAGAGTCTGTTGCATCGCACATGTTTCTAGAACATCAGTGTTCTTGTCCTCAAACGGCGAGTAGGAGAATTTTGTCAGTATGATGTGTTAGTTGGATTGTTTCTTATGCCAGTTTTCTTAAGCAAGGGGAACCAAAACAGTGAGTGTAGAACGATAACTTTTAGAAGGAAAAGAAAAGCCCTTCACTTAGCTGCTGAAAAGGCAGAAAGTCTTTGCATCTCAACTTGAAGAAAGTTGAAAAGGGCTACCCTTGCTCAAGCCTCCCTGCCCAGGAAGGTCCATCCCCAGGGGCTGGCCATGGACTGTGGGAGGTGGTACTTCCTCCTGGGCTGGGCTCCAACCGGCACTTCCGGCCTCCTTCCCTGAGCTCCCTCTAGCCCAGCATCTCAACTTCCCTGTTTTTACTCACTTAAAAGACATCCTCTGGAGCTGTCTCCTGCCTCTGTGTATAGAGTTACCTGGGCTTTGAGTAGTCTGCCCCAACCCTATGTTTCCCATAAGTCCTGCTACTTTTAGTATAAAATTTGCTAAATACAATGTAGGATTTTTTTCCCCAGATTTTTTACAGCAAAAATGTCTATATATTTTATTTCAGGTTTATTAGTATATTTACGTAAGAAGACTTTAAAAATCAGCCTATAGCAATGCATTCAGGCCATTTATGAAATGAATGAATTTCGGATTTGATTTTTTAAGCCATTAGCCTATGAACCTAAAAATACCACAGGCCAAGTGTCTCAAAAAATGGGTGCAGTATTGTTCAAAAGAAATGGTCATCTTTGACACGTTTTTCTTTCAGGTTTCCGCTCTAAGAGCTATGTGAGCTACATCACACAGTTGTACTCAGAAGCAAAAACAAAGAGGAAGGAAAATGCACAAAATTCAAAGTTGAAAGAAGAGCCCACTCATATACCAGAGACCATTGTGTAGTGCTCCCTGCAATAGAAAGTATGACTTTGGGGGCGACCGCATCATCACAGTGGAGCAGCCTATGGGAAGGTGCATAATTACTGTCACATGAGAAATAGACTTTGAGTGCGATGCAAGACGGTGTCCTCCTATAGAGATCTGCTCTGGGTTCAGAGCCGTGAAATGAGGACAGGACCATGGGCATGAAAGCGTCATAGTTTAAAAAAGAGAAAAGCAAAGAAAAAAGAGGAGAAGAGAAAAGAGAAGAACCATTACGCCTGACACTGCTTCAGAGCAGGAAGATTCTCCAAGGCCTTGGAGAGCAGGGAACATCCTACCCTGAAGGGAGAAGGCAGCCCAGTTGAGAATCACACATTTAATTTTAGTCTATTTCAGTTTGGAACAGTTCCTCAGTCTTTCCTGCACTTTCATGACATTGGGAGAGCCTTGAAGATTGCAGCCTAGTGATTTTGTAAACTGTCCCACAGCTGGCCTTTGTCTGATCGTTTCTTCGTGATTAGATTCAGGTTATAAAACTCTGACGGGACTGTCACAGAACTGATGTTTTGGTTACCCCATTGGGTTTTATTTATCCCTTCGTTGATGTTCACTTTGACCCCTTGATTAAGGGGCTGTCTGCCAGTCTTCCCCACTGCGAAGTTCCTCTTTCCTCCTTTGTAGGCTGGCATTTTGTGCAGAGATGCTTTAAAAACACGTAGATCTCCTGTTCCTCATCAAACTTCCAAGTTACTCCTTTATTTATATCTGTGTGGACTCAGAGTTTCCTGTTATTTGATGAGTTACAATCTGTTACTATCTCAGCTTACTCATTGGGTTATAATCTGTTACTAATCTCTTGCTAATGGGGTGATCAAATGGCAGAAACAGGCTTTTGTGTCCTTCTTATCCTTAACCTTTGAGCACTTTCTTCCTTTCTGGTACAAAATATTCCAGGCTCCTCTTCAACTCTTCCTACCCCAGCCCTGTAATGAGCCATTTCTCCAAGGATCCCTGGTTCCTTTTAGTGGAAAATGACATTTAGAAGCCAAAACCCAGGGGCTATGTGTGCACATTGCTTTTGGGGTATCACTGGCCTCGAGTCATCTTAGTAGACAGAGCTAGGGAATATATCACAAAGTGTGCATATACTTGACCCTTGAATAACATGGGTTTGAACTGCCAAGTCCACTTATACACAGTTTTCGTTTTTAAGAGTTGACAGCAAAAGCCACAGGGTATTTCTTTACAACGGCCCACCTGAGTCTCCAAATTGGAGGCAACTGGTGTAAAGGTCACACCTTCTGCCCTGAGAGTACCCTGGACGACCCACAGAGGCCCTCAGCACAACCCCCCCCCCCGAAACCTGGGATCCCTTCCCTCCAAGTCCTCCATGAGCTGGGTTCCCTGCTGGTGCTAAGGGGGCCACAGGCCTCGGGCCCCTCCCAGGTAGGGCATGAACCCCTCCCCATGCAGCACCCTGACCCCGTCGCCATCAGGAGGCTGGCGGGCTCGGATGTGGTCACAGCAGCCTATCCCCATGGGCAATGCTGCCCCTCCAGGCAGAGGGGGACAGCTGTCCTGCACTCCCAGGTTTTTGTCACTGCCCACGGCCCACTGGGCCACCAGGCTGTGAAACACCACCATCCAGGGGCCAGGCCGTCACTGCCACCACCTCTGTCCTGGCCCAGCCTCCCTGCAGGTGGATTGTTTTTTCAATAAATGTATGTACAGTACTGTAAATGTATTTTCTCTTCCTTATGATTCTCTTAATAACATTGGCTTTTCCCTAGCTTTATTGTAAGGGGACGGTATACACCACCTAGAACACGCATATACATAATATGTGTTGATTGATGGGTTGCGTTGTCAGTAAGGCTTCCGGGCCATAGTAGGCTATTAGTAATTACGTTTGGGTGGGGGGGTGTCAAAAAGTCATACAGCAGTTTTTGACTGGGTGGGAGATCGGCCCCAAGCTCTCAGTGTTCAAGAGTCAACTGTATATATGGATATATGTGTCTATGTGTGTGCGTATATATTTAAATCTATTTAAAACCATGGGTTTGGTTTTTTTTTTAAGATTTCAGTTACTTATTTGAGAGAGAGCGAGCGAGCGTGAAGGAGAGAGAGGGAGAGATCAGGAGCAGAGAGGAGAGGCAGAGGAGAAGCGGACTCCCCACTGAGCAGGGAGCCCAAAGCGGGGCTCAATCCCGGGACCCTGGGATCATGACCCAAGCTGAAGGCAGATACTCAACCAACTGAGCCACCAAAGCGCCCTACAACCATGGGTTTATTCTAGCTTTCTCCCTTGCTATATATATTTTTTAAGATATTGATGTACTTTTTTAAAAAAGATTTTGTATTTATTTATTTAACAGAGAGAGAGTGAGAGAGGGAACACAAGCAGCGGGAGTGGGAGAGGGAGAAGCAAGCTCCCCACTGAGCAGAGAGCCAGATGTGGGACTCAATCCCAGGACCCTGGGATCATGACCTGAGCTGAAGGCAGACATTTAATGACTGAGCCACCCAGGCACCCTCCCTTGCTATATTTGTAACTACGTTTTCTGAGAAACCCAGTTTCATTATCCTTAACCTATTTACTTATTCGCTCAATGCCCTGTATCCCTGCGGTCTCCCAGCTCCGCTAGCATCCCATTCTCCTGGAGCACATCCTCTCCTCCGGTGCAAGTTCTGACTCCACACGCTGTGCCCCCATTCCAGCAGGGGGATGCTTTTCTCACCAAGCTTGGGCTCTGACCCCACACACCAGGTCACCGCACCATATGGAAGCCCTAGTCACACAAGACTATGTGGCCACCCTCCCACCCACTCAGGCTCAGACACCCATGCTAGGCAGCCCTCCTAGGGGCAGTGCCTGTTCACCAGGCTCAGACACCCCTCTCTCAGCCCCCACAGCTTCATCCCCAGCACCACCGTGGACCCCTACTTGGCTATCCTCTACTGAACGGCTTTAGGGGCTGAATTGTTCCAGAAGAGAGGAAAGTGAGGCATTAGCCGGAGGTCCTGATTTCTAAGAGAGTTTTAACCTGACATCAAGATCAGGCATGCCATTTATACAGTTTCACAGCAGCTCTGAAGCAGAAAGCATGCGCCAAGCCACTGGTATTCTGAAAACGGTCCAGAGAGAAGAGCTTCACTTCAGAGATGGTGCTCGTCATGGCTGCTTAAATGCTGCCGCGGCACCGTGCTACTCTAAGTCAACGTTTGCAGACAATCCTCCCCCAGGATGCTTCCTGCAAATGCTTCCCTTGCTCGGGTGTCTTACACAAGAAGCCGAACCGAGGTGCCAATGTCACAGCATCATGCAAAGCAGAACACGGGCTTCGCCAATTGTCAGGCTCTCCTGAGAGGACTTCATAAAACTGGGATTCCCAAGTTTGTCACCAAAGATTGGTCTCAGCACACCTAAAGATGGACTTTGGGATCTGCATTTTTTCTTAAAGCTTCTTGAGTGATTCCAGGAGGTAAGGGTGCCTTGCTAGAGCATAAACCAAAATTTTTCAAAACATAGCTGAAGCAGATGTACTCTCATTAAAGCTGAATTGGGAATAATGTGCTCAATTTAAATCTGGCAAAGAGCAGAGGGAAGACAGGAAAATGAAAGCTTTCTGGGCTCAAATAAGTTTGAAAAATGCTGAACACTGCATCTCCCCATAGAGGTGATACGCATTAGCATAGCCCTGGCTCTGACAAGTCTTCTTATAAAGGAATCTCTTGTTTTATCTAACCCAGCAAAGCTCAGACTTAACCACCTAGAGCAATTCGTAATGCTTGCCCACCCCCCAGTGGCCATTTGCCCCTGCCTTCCTCCTTACTAATGGATCTGTGATTCTGTTCCAGTATCTACCCCATACAATGCAGTCCTGTGCTTTTAGGGTAGGTGAAACTCATCCCCTACCAAAAAGAGAAATCACGGTTGGTCTGAACTTGTCATGATCCCATTCCCCTTGTTAGAGGTCAGTGTATGCTGTGTATGTTAAATTTTGGGAACATAAGCGGAAGTTCGCAGAGGGGTTCTGGGAAAAATGTTTTTCTTTTTTTTTGAAGAGAGAGAGTGAGGAAGAAAGCACATGGGTATTTGCACGTGAGTGGGGGGTGGAGAGGGAGACAAAGAGAGAGAATCTTAGCAGGCTTCACGCTCAGTGCAGAACCCAACATTGGGCTTCATCTCAGGACTCTTGAGATTGTGACCCAAACTGAAATCAAGAGTCAGACTCTTAACTGACTGAGCCACCAGAGCACCCCAAGAAAGATTTTTTTTTTAATTTTTAAAGATTTTATTTATTTGACACAGAGAGAGAGATCACAAGTAGGCAGAGAGAGAGGCGGAAGCAGGCTCCCCACTGAGCAGAGCGCCCGATGCGGGGCTTGATCGCAGGATCCCAAGACCATGACCTGAACCGAAGGCAGAGGCTGAACCCACTGAGCCACCCAGGTGCCCCAAGAGAGATGTTTCTTAATGATAAAAAGAGATACTCAGAATGAAATCATCTTCCTTCCCCTAAAATGTTGTCATAACTGTGAGAGATGCTTGGAACTCCTATGGCCCTTGTAAGCCCATCAAGGAACCTGAGCCAACATGGTCAGGAGGGCATAGAAAAGGAACAAAATGACATGGGATCTCTGATGATTTTGTTAAGCTGATAAATATTCAGAACTTGTTAAACCACATTGTTATTTAAACCAGGTGAACTTGATGTTAAATTACACTCAGCTCCAAAATGCTTTGAACTCTGAAACAGTTGTTTTATGAAACCTTAGTGTCCTAACAAATGCAACCTGGGAACCACTGATCTAGAGCAATTCTTCTGTATTATAGACGAGGGAACTGAGATCCAGAAAGGTTTCCATGGGCCATCAAAAGCCACATAACTAATTAGTAAGATAATGGGGATTAGAAACTTGGTATCTTGGTGCCTAAGAAGACCGAAACAGGATTCTGCTTCTCTCCTTACAATATAATTTTAATCCCCAAGAGAGGATTTCATCCTCACATCTTCTTGTTCATTGGAAGATGGAGCTAAAGAACAGAGAAATTTCGTTTAATGATCCTTCTTAATCTTACTTTTGGGGAACTGAGTCAAAGGATGCTTATATTACTTTCTCAGGATGATTTAAAAACAACAACCACCCAGACCCAATTTTCTGGCTCCAAGCATCATTTGTACCATCTACCATTAGGTAAACATAATAGAGGGCAAAAATTATACGACCCAACAGACTGAGCACATATCAAGTAGTGAGGATCCCTGCAGATGAAAAAGATGGTTTGAACTGCCAATCATTCACGAGTCCACTAATATAGCCTAACAACATAATGTCCTGCTACTTCCCCTGGTTGAGGTCATGGTAATTTGCTGTATTTATGATGTGGTTTGGATCTAGATGACATGTAGTTCTATTTTTACAACGTTACACCTTCTAAGAGAGAGCCCTCTTCCTTCCTGTGATGCATTCATGAGCAAATTGGTCATCACAGGTCATTACTCTAGACCTGGTGAATATGTTGATTTTCCCCCACCGTTTCTGCTCTACATCTGATTTTCAGATAGAGACAAACGACAAATAAGGCAGCAGAAACTTATATTCTCCCCAGATGTCTCACAGTTGATCTAAAAAGGGGAAAGTGGGGAGAGATCTTGCCTAAATGTAGAGGGCTAACTTTGTGAGCGCACCCTGTGTAGACATTTTAAAAAAGAAAATAATTCTGCCAGGTCTTCTGCAAACCCATGAAACAATGGGTCACAATTTTTCATGAAGACAGGACACACCTCAGGGCTCCAGCATGGCTCAGTTGGTTAAGCGTCTGCCTTCGGTTTAGGTAGTGATCTTGGGGTCTGGGATCGAGCCCTGCACTGGGCTCCCTGCTCAGCAGAGACTCTGTTTCTCCTTCTCCGTCTGCCCCTCCCCTCCCCTCCACTTGTATGCTCTCTCTCTCTCTCTCTCTCAAATAAATAAACAAAATCTTAATAAAAAGAAAAAAAAAGAAAGAAAAAGAAAAAGACAGGACACCTCTTTTGAATTGGGTCCCAATTTGTGAAATAAAAACTGTGTCTTAAAAAAATACTAAATCCTGTGTTTTCCGGTGTGGTTTAAGGGAGACTAAGCCTCAGTTATCCAGATCAGATTTTTAAATTGAATTGTTCCCTTTACTGGAGAGAAACATAGAACAAATATTTCTCTTTAAAATGAGAGAAATGCTCTTTTTTGCTTCCCCCAATTCCTTATTCCTAAACTGTGGTAGCTTGGTTTTGGTCACTGTTAACCTCTTGTATCTTTGATTTCCTTATCTGTAAAGTGAGGACAACAATTCTCCTCGCACAGGATTAGTGTAAGGATTGAGAAGAAATAATACAAAGTGTCTAGACCAGTATTAGACACGTAATAAGTATGTGACGAATGTTAGGATTTTTCTCCTCTACCTGAGATTGTTTTCTCTTTGTACTAGTTTGAGGCAATGGTGTGGAGACCACAGAGTCTGGGTTTCTTTCCTGAGAGCACCCCCATAACTCAAGACGCAGAATTTGAACTTTAAAGCTAACAGAGCACAAAGGGACAACTATTGCAGACAGACTCACAGAATGACCTAGTGACACTGAAGAGTTTTGGTGAACATGGCCACCTCATCTCATAACAAATCAGTAGCAATTATAGGAATAGGTTTGAATACTGACTATCAAATAAAAATGTCACATGTAATAAAGACAGTATCTCCTATCAGTAGGAAAAGATAAACATTTTACTAACTGGCATCCATGCAGGAAAAAGGTAAAATCAGAAGTATTGCTCACATCATAAACCAGAAATAAAACCCAAACGGATGCAAGACTGAAATGTACAAAATGAAACCATAGAAATACTAGAAGAAAACATGGGTTGATTGTTCTATACCTCCAAGTGGGAGAAAGTTCCCTCAAAATTACTCAAAATTCAGAAGTAAGGGGGGGGGATAAAAGATTGATAAATTTGATTACATAAATTTGGCTACATAATGCCTTTTTGTGGTCCCCCCCCAAAAATGTAAAAAACAAATGACAAACTGGGAAAGAATATTTGCAAATTATACCAGAAAGAGTTGGATTTAGGGAAATAAAAAGAAAATTGTGGAAACACTGTATTGTACATCTGAAACTGATAGAACACTATGTTAATTATACTTTGATTTAAAAAAAGAGAGAGAGGGGCGCCTGGGTGGCTCAGTGGGTTAAGCCTCTGCCTTCGGCTCGGGTCATGATCCCAGGGTCCTGGGATCGAGCCCCGCATCGGGCTCTCTGCTCGGCAGGGACCCTGCTTCCCTCTCTCTCTGCCTGCCTCTCTGCCTACTTGTGATCTCCGTCTGTCAAATAAAATAAATAAAATCTTTAAAAAAAATAAAAATAAATAAAAAAGAGAGAAATTAAGAAAAAAAAACCATTCCACAAAAATAGGCAAATTATTCTTAAACATATAAAATGACTCTTACGTAAGGGAAATGCAAAATTAAAACAACACCGAAATATTATTTCTTCTCTATTATACTGCCAAAAATTCAAGCATTTCATAGCATGCTTTGTTGGCCAGGTTGTAGGGAAGCAAGCTCTCTCATATGTTGCTAGTTAGGATGTGAATTAATACAACCTCTAGGAAGGGGAATTGGTCAATATCTAGCAAAATTACATGAGCACTAACTTCTCAATCCAACAATCCTACTTTTAGAAATCAAACCCAAAGGTAAACAACAAAATCACAATTTGACATATGTACAGGGCTTTTACAGATCGTTCTTTACTCACAAGACTTCAGACAATAAATGCATGGCTTTTTTCCTCCGCACCAACCAGTTTTCCAACTCTCTGGAAGCTAGCTGGGTGTCCGACAATTCAATTCAATTCTGACCCTAACCGCCTGGAGGCAGTCCTAACCCTACAGGTTAAGGGCTCAGTCCCCCAACACTGTCCCCACTTCAGATGCCAATCACAAGCTGCAGGCACCTGTACTTCTGACTGACCAGCTATAAGACATGGATTCCCAGGATCCCCTCCTCAGGTTTGATAATTCTCTACAGCAGCCTGCAGAATGCAGAGAAACACTTCACTTACTACTCCTAGTTTATTGTAAAGGACATTATAAATGATACAGATGACTAGCCAGATGAAGAGGCACACGGAGAGCTCTGGAAGAGTCCCCAAGCCCAGGAGTTTCAATCCCTGTGGAGTTGGCTTGCATTACTCTTCTAGCACATGGTTGCATTCATCAACCCAGAAGCTCCCTGAGCACCATTATTAGGGTTTTCTTAAATCGAGGTTTCATTAAGTACACAAGACTAAGTCATCGGCCACTGGTGAATAACTCTATCTCCAGCCCCTCTCCCAAGTTTGGGAGACGGGGCAGAAAGTTCCAACCCTCACATCACATGCTTGGTTCCTCTGACAAATAGCCGCCATCTTGAAGCTCTCTAAGGGCCCATCAAGAGTCACCTCAGTAGCATAAACTCAGATGTGGCTGAAAGGGGTTTATTATGAATAACAAAATATACTCTCACCCCTATTGCTAAGGATCTTTCAAAGGTTTTAGCAGCTCTTGTTTCAGGAACCTGGGACAAAGACCAAATACTAGAAAAAGAGATGCTCCCATCACCCTTACTGGTCAGGAGGTTACAAGTGTTTTAGGAGTTCTGAGCCAGGTATCAGGGCAAAGACCAAATATATCAGAGCTATTCATTACAGCACCATCTATAATAACTCACGTGTGTATCAACAGGGAACTGATTGGACACACAGTGGAGTATTATACAACTATGCAAAGGAATGGTAAGTGGTTCACTGTATATTTCTATAGAGTCATCTCCAGGATATATTATTGAATGAAAAAAGAGCAAAGTACAGAAGAGTGTACATATATTCCTTTACTCTGAGAAAGGGGTTAGGTTAGAACTATATACATATTGGATTAGATTTTTTAAATACGACTAATCTGAAAACTAACAAAAATTATCACCTATATGAGCTAAGTGTCTGCCTTCAGTTCAGGTCATGATCTTTGGGTCCTGGGATCGACCGAGCTCTGCATCAGGCTCTATCTCTGCTCAGTGTGGAGTCTGCTTCTCCCCCTCCCTCTGCCTCTCTGCCCTGCTCATGGTCTCGCTCTCTCTCTTTCTGTCTTATATGCATAAATAAAATTTTTTTTTAAAAAGGCTAAAATTTAATAAATAAATAAAACGTGGTATATTCATAAATGGAATATAATTTGGCAATAAAAAGGAATGAAATCCTGATACACACAACATGCACGAACCTTGAAAACATTATGGAAAGTGAAAGAAGTGAAACACATGCGCACACACATTCACACACAAACCACATACTCTCTGATTCCATTTATATGAAATACCCAGCATAGGCAAATCCATAAAGGCAGAGTAGATTGGCAGTTGCCACTGGCTGAGAGATCAGGGTAATGAGGGATGACTGCTAACTGGTGTGGGTTTTTTGGAGGGGGGACAGATATTCTGGAATTAGATAGTTGTGATGATTGCAAAACTAGTGAATGATGTATTTTTACATCATCATTTTACACAAATACATACATGTATTTTTACATCATGAATTTTTACATCAGTGTTACGTGAATTAGATCTCAAAGCTGTTATTTAAAAAAGAATCACTTTGTAGAACTTCTTTGAATCCTGATTCAAATCTACCCACTCTGAAAAGATATTTGGAAGTCAGTCTAAGTCTGAACACTGACTCAGTACTAAATGATACTAAGGAGTCATTAACTTTATTTTAAATGTGATAATTTTATTTTAAATATGTTCATTTAAATGTGATAATTGCAGTTATTTAAAAATGATCCCTTACAGATACCTTACAGATGAAATCATATGACAGCTCAGATTTGCCTTTAAATAATTTTGGGAATCAAGCATAGTGTGTTGAGAAACAAGACTGTTCGGGATGCCTGGGGTGGCTCAGTCAGTTCAGCGTCTGCCTTCAGCTCAGGTCATGATCCCAGAGTCCTGAAATCGAGCCCTGCATTGGGCTCCCTGCTCGTGGGGAGCCTGCTTCTCTGCCTGCTGCTCCCCCTGCTTGTAATCTCTCTCTCTCACACACAAACACAAACAAAAAAATACAATCTTGAAAAAAAAAGTTCATAACTTCAAAAAAAAAAAAAAAGAAAGAAGACTGCTCACACGTTGGTCTTCGTTGAGGCTGGGCGAGGGCTACGTGTATGTTCATTATCCTTTGCTCTCTACTGTTGTATGTGTTTTTAAATGCTCATAATAAAAAATATAATTTAAAAATGTTTTAAAGGGGCTCTTGGGTGGCTCAGTGGGTTAAAGGCTCTGCCTTCAGCTCGGGTCATGATCCCAGGGTCCTGGGATGGGGCCCCGAATGGGGCTCTCTGCCTACCTCTCTGCCTCTCTGTTATCTCTGTCTCTCTGTCAAATAAGTAAATAAAATCTTTTTAAAAATGTCTTAAAATTATTTTTAAGAAAGAAAACAAAACAAAACAAAAAAGAAATAAAAAGAAAAAAGGCCTTCATTGATGATTTGTTGCACTGTATTCAAAGGAACCACCTCATAGGATCATCTCGTTCCTAAAGCTTCTGATTCCAGCCAGGCAGAATCCCCGTCTTCCCCTCTAGGGTCCCGAGCCCTTGACTGCATCTTCTGGAACAGCATCTAAATAAACTCTGGAGGTGGGCAGAGAATTAAGGGTTTGCCCCCTTGAAATTTTAAACATTTTAATATTTGGAGGGAAAATTCTTTGTAAAATATACTGCATGATGTTTAGCTTTCTACGCACATTTACTAAACTGATCTGCTCTGTAAGAGTTTTTTAAAGCTCATCATTATGGAAATTAACCCTTGTGCTTGCTGTCGTACCCTGATTTTCACACAGGGTTTTCTGCTAGTTGGATACCTGTTGTCTATCCACCGCAAGGTGCTTTGTTTTTCTGAACATCTCTTATTTTGGGGACACTTCTGTCTCTTCACTTGCGGGCAGTGTCCCTTCTCTCTGTCCTCAGGATGCCTTTCCTTACCCTCTTCTAACTTGCTTCGAATTTAACATATATAGAAAGGAACCAGACGATGCAACTTGTTAGAGTTACACATAGAATGACCGCACTTCCTAGCAACCCATGGAAATTTCAGCTTATATCTGTTAATAACATAGCAATTGTTTTTTTATTCTTAAGCATATTCTGGGCTTAAATTAATTATCTCATCATCCTAGTTATGTGCCAAATAAGAGTAATATCTCTATTAAAAGGCCTAATAGGGCTACATTTATCTACCCTCCATCCAAAGGCTACATTACATGTAAGGGTATTGTTGTTTTTCACCATTATTGAGCATCTACTGAGTGGCGTGCTCACTGCTAGTCCTTGCCCTCTGGGAGCTTATCATAGAGTAGGAAGGTGACAGAATCACTAACTAGTAACTCATCAGTAATACGCTACCACAGCTGTGCATGTATAATGATGAAAGCGTGCACTTGGGTAGCTTGGGGCCACAGACCGAGGGCCAGTAGTCTAGCATGGGGTTTGTCAACCTGAACACTATTAACATTTGCAACAGAGTATTTTTGGGGGGGGGGTGGAGACTGTCCTACTCACTTCTAGGATGTCTGGCACCATCCCTGACCTCTACCCAGTAGATGCCACTAGACCCTCCCCAAAGTCATGACAATGGAAAAGTTTCTCTAGATGCTGCCGACATCCCCTGATGGACAAAACTGCCCCATGGGGGAACTCCTTGAAAATTCTCCCTGTAGGAGATGAAGTCCAGTGAGGTCTTAGAGACTGAGTAGCATTCCAGGAGGCAAGAACTAGTGGAGGAAAGGACTTTGCTAGCAGAGCACTGGAACAGTATAAGGACGGGAAAGTGAGAAGCAGGGAGCCGGAGGGATGGATGGAGAGAGGATGGAGAAGGATTCAAATCAGTCCAGCATTACTAACCCACCTATGTTGATTTTTTTGTTTACTTGTGTTACTCATTGGGTCAGGCTGACAGCTTAATTCTGAACAGGTAATGCATGGAAAAGCACTTTGCGAACCCTGGGAAGTATTACTCATACGTGAATTTATCATTATTTTTGCCATAACAGAAACGATGCGCTTTATGGCTTTGCTTGTATGTGTCAATTCTTTGGAATTGTGAAGAAGAGAAAATTGCTGCGCTGCTTAGTAAACCAGGTCTCTCCGCTTCAAATACACTCACAACGTCTGTTGTGATGCTGGGGCAAGCCCTCCTAACCACCTGTCTCCAGCCGGCTCCTTGTCAGGCCTGCTAGTAGGGGGCACTACAGGAGACCGCAAGGCTGGAAAAGGGAAAAGGGGACTGCTTCGCCTTTGCTCCCTCTTTGTTTCAGTAACAGCAGTTAATTTCCAGTTTTCCCAAGTCTCCAGAACCAGCCTTGTGGTCCCTTTTCAGATACCGGCGCTCATCAGCCTTCTATCTCCTCCTTGGAGACCTGGATCTCCACTTCGGTCCCTTCCTCCAAGCTTGTCAAGGTTAGTAATTCCAAACTCTTCCTAGGGTTCTCCTAGAAACAGGGCTGGTGGAGGCTTCCTTCCGGGCCATATGCCTGCTCGCCTTTCAGAGTTTCAGTTCATAAATCTTTTTTTTTTTAAGATTTTTTTTATTTATTTGATAGACAGGGATCCCAAGTAGGCAGAGAAGCAGGCAGAGAGAGAGGAGGAAGCAGGGTCCCCGATGAGCAGAGAGCCCGACGTGGGGCTCGATCCCAGGACCCTGGGATCATGACCCGAGTCGAAGGCAGAGGCTTCAACCCACTGAGCCACCCAGGCGCCCCATCAGTTCATAAATCTTCACATGAGATTTCGGTTCCAGTAATTTGGTGTGTCTTCCGTCTCCTGACTGGACCACGACGGCCGCTCGGAACTATTCTTTGAGCCTTTAGTCGCTTTAAATCAGAATAATCAGGAGAGCCATTCCAGAGGAGGAAGGAGGAAAATCAAGGTCAGGGTGTTCCATCTGTGTGTGACCAGTCTCTGAAAGTAGCTGCTGGATTGGTAGACTCCTGAATCACACAGGAAGCATCCTTTGCAGAAAAGCAGGACAAAATCGCTTCTGGAGAGTGCAAAAGCGCCTGATGAGGCTGAAGAACCGGAGCATCTGTTCCCACAGACCAGAAGAGGAGGCGGCGGACAAGGAGATGACTCAGCAGCCACTCCCTCACATATTCCAGAAGCTGCTCTGGGGAACAAAGCCTTCTGCTTGGGGTTGGTTGGCACATTTGCAGTGGCTCTAATGTTACTTTGTATCATATGCTGGGCAGAATACCCCCACTGCTTTTGGCTACCTTGCTTTCATTTGTTAAGTGAGGTTCCATTGTATGTTCATAAGACAAGGTAACTGCTGTCAAGGAAGTTTCTTTTTCAAAATATCCAACTCGAGGGGTGCCTGGGTGGCTCAGTGGGTTAAAGCCTCTGCCTTTGGCTCAGGTTATAATCTCAGGGTCCTGGGATTGAGCCCCAGCATCGGGCTCTCTGCTCAATGGGGAGCCTGCTTTCCCCTCTCTCTGCCTGCCTCCCCACCTACTTGTGATCTCTGTCTGTCAAATAAATAAGTAAAATCTTTTTAAAAAATAAAAAAAAAAATCCAACTCGAAAAAAAGCAGAATAAAAAAGAGTAAAATTGAGTAGTAAAGATATTTTCCAATTCTCTGTTTCCCGTCGTGAATGAGGCAACTGGAATCATTCTTAGCTCTTTGCAGCTAGTTATTCAAATCTCCTTGTGGTTTTAAGGCTTATGTTAATGTGAATATAATTCCCAACATTTTTTTTTACTTTTTTTTTTTCTAAGCTTTCATTTATCTGACAGAGAGAGAGACAGCGAGATCAGGAACTCGAGCAGGGGCAGTGGGAAAAGGAAAGCAGGCTTCCCGCTGAGCAGAGAGCCCGATGTGGGGCTCCATCCCAGGACCCTGGGATCATGACCTAAGCTGAAGGCAGATGCTTAACGACTGAGCCATCCAGAAGTCCCTTTTTACTCTTCTTTAAAGGCTTTTTAATATTAAATATTCTATATACATATACATAAATGTGAATAAACTTAATCAACTGTTATAAAATCAGTATCTATGTAACTAGCATTGTCAGGAACAACAATCTCACAAACACTGTGCCAACCTGCTCCCCCCCCAGAGCTAACCACAGTCCTAACTTTATGAGAACCACTACTTTGCTTCTTTTCAGTTTTCTCCATTAACTCTACATCCGTAAATACAGTACAGTTTACATTTTCCTGTTTGTAATTTTTACATATAAAAATCATACGGTATGTATATTAAGGAGTTTTTTTCTCAACATTTTAAAAAAGATTTATTTCTTTATTTCAGAGAGACACAGCCCGAGCAGAAAGGACAGGCAAAGGGAGAGGGAGGGCGCCTGGGTGGCTCAGTGGGTTAAGCCTCTGCCCTCGGCTGAGGTCATGATCTCACGGACTTTGGATGGAGTCCCGCACCAGGCTCTCTGCTCAGCAGGGAGCCTGCTTCCTCCTCTCTCTGCACCTGCCTCTCTGCCTACTTGTGATCTCTATCAAATAAATAAATATAATCTTATAAAAGGGGGGGCAGGGAAAGAAAACAGAAGCAGACTTCCTCAGTGCGCAGGGAGCCCTACCCACTACTCCATCTCACAGCTCTGAGATCAAGACCTGAGCTGAAACCAGGAGTCGGACAGACTTTTTAAAGATCCCTCTGTGTTGTTGCTGCATTTAATTCATTGTCACTGTTACATAGTAAGCTAGAGGATGGAAGAACACATTTTAATTAACTGTCTACCGTTGATGGACAGTTGTTTTCAGTTTGGGTGCACAGAAGTTTGAGAGGTAGGTACCTATAAGTGAAATTGGTTTATCACCGGATACGTACATCCCAGCTAACCTTGAACTATTTTCCAAAGCAGCCGTGCCACTTCACACTCCCATCTGTGGCGCACGAGGGTTCCTTGCTCCGCACCCTCCCCTACCCTGGGGGGGGTCTATCTCATTTTGACTTGCGCCCATCTGAGGAGTATGGAGTGATAGATATCCCGTATGGTTTTAAGTTGGCCTCTTCTGATTATTAATGAATTAAACAGCTTTCCAATCAAAAAAATATTTATCTGCCATTTGGATTTCTGTCCAAGTCATTTACCCATTCTTTCACTGGATTTTCTTTCTTAATTTGTAGGAGTCCTTTGCCTGTTCTAGCAGTATTTGTCGGAAATACCTCCTCCCACTCCGTGGCCTGCCTCTCCTTGCTTTCCAACCATGGGAAGTCAGGACGGCCCTACACCAACCATGCCCAGAGTTCCCTGTCCTTCAACACTGTCTTCACAACCGGTCCCACCCGCTCTTCGGGGGCGGGGAATGCCACCGCACTGGCCCCGCCCCCTGAGCCGAGCCCCGCCCCCTGAGCCGGGCAGGCGGCACGCTCTGTTGGCCGCGGTCTCCACGGCAGCACCTGCCACGCGGGTGGGGCGGGGCTGTAGCGGCTCGGCAGGATGCGGTCTGCAGGGGTGGCGGTCGCCGAGGAGCCCTGGGCAGGTGACAGGCGGTTGCCTCCTGAACGAGGGTGCGCGCGCCGGGGAAGGGAAACGGGAAGGACTGGGACTAGGGTTTGGGGGGGGGGGGGCAGCAGAAAATCTCCAGAGGAAACTGGATCGGGACCAGGAGAACCGCAACTTTGGGGCCGGGGCGGGAAGGCGGGACCGTGGCAAGGCAGGCACAAGGACCCAGAGGCCGGCACCTGGAGAGACTTTGGTGCCCAGACTCCCAGAGCAGCCCTGTCTTCTGTTGATAAAGACCAGTCCGGGGCACGAGACCACCCCTCCCCCATCCCCACCTGTCGCCTCCTTGATCTTAAAACGCCTTTGCTGCTAGGTTTTGTCCATCAGAAAAAAGAGAGAGAAAACAAACCGATCGTTCCTTATGGGCAGCTTCTGGGCTGTTCCACAATAGGGCAACTTTTTCTCTACCTTTCATCTTGGCCAGAGTGAGCAGGGTTCCTTTTCACCTACAGAAGGAAATTCATTCCTCCGGCTACTAGAGGAAGAGACCCAAGGCCTTGAAGGGAACCCAAGGGAACTGGCTGCATCTTAGTGCCTGGATACCACTGGCGACACCCCAGTCCGCCTTGTTTACTTTTGTATGGAGACTGTCAGCCTCTCTCTCGGTCAGAAATTTCAGTGAAAAACAATTGTGCCACTAGGGAGCCACATTCATTACATGTAAAATGCCTACTTGCTAATGTACTGGAGATACCAGCTTTTCCTTCTTTAATCTCATGCCTGTGTAAGATCAGGCCTCTCCAAAGCCCCAGCTTTGCTGGTGTTTGGCTTTGTATTCTCTGCACTATTCCAGATTTCACTAATTACAACAAAATTATCTTCTATGGACTTTTAAAAAATTTGTTACCACTTAAATCTTAGTCTATCTCATTTAAGGAGAACAATTGAGAGGACTGAATGATTTCATGAGCAATACCAAATTGAAATAGAATGATTATTTTAAGCTTTTTCTTTAACAATCCCAAGTACAGTGACTTAAATGCATCCAGTAAAACTCTTACAGATATTTATACAAACTGTTTCTGTTAAATGCTAGTTCGTACTTGGCGGATTTGCTGCTTTCTAAAGACTCCCTAAAAAGCAAGAGTTCATCTACTTGTCAATATTAAAATAGTAAGATAGGGCACACTATGTATTTTTAAAATAAGATGATACAGCAAAGCAGTCTGTACGGTTAAACAATAATATATTATTTATATGTATAATACCAGCTTGGGGAACTTCAAATTAATAAGAAAACCACTTCACAGGCATTTAAATCTGAATGCTACCTTTTGTCTGTCTTGTTTGTTAAGGCACTTTCCTTTAAGGTGCTTGATGGTGTTAGCAATGAGGTCAACATTACTAACAGTGCAAGGAATAGGAATAAGTTCATGTTATCTAATTAAAGCCAGCATTTGCTGAAAGAACAGGAGCAAGCCCTTAGAAAATGTTATAGGAATCTCGGACGGTAAAAAGTTTCAGTTGTCTGACCTACAGGGGAAAAAAAATGGCACAAAGGCAGTGAGATAGAAGACTGAGCAAAATAGAAATGCCGGGGACAGATGAAAGGAAGCACAATCCAAAATCATCATCTCCTTTCAATCTGATATGAACTTAGAGCACCCTTTCCATAAACCATCTCATGGGTCTTTATGACAGCCCTCGGAGACAAGGAAGGCTCACTTAGAATCACACACTTAAGAGAGTTAGAAGGGACCCTAGCTGTTACTCAAGCCAATCTCCCACCCACCCAATATTCTCAAGGACAACATCCTTTTCAGGTAGGTAGACATTCAGCCTCTGCTAGAAATCACTTAGTGGCAGAATTCACAAAGCCTCCAAATTTTGCATTAGACAGTTGTAATCACTGTACACACACACACACACACACACACACACACACACACACATTAAGCTGATATTAATCTCCATGTAATGTCCACCTAAATTACTCATTCCTATCTAGTGGCAACTCATTCCTATCTAGTGACATCCAAAATGTCTTCTAAATGATGAAACCAGCCAATATAGATCTAGGCATAAAACAGCTTCCCTCTTTACAGTTCCAACTATGGAAACCACTCTCTTCCCCACTCTCTCCTTTGCTTTTCAAAAGGTAGAACCGGAATCTGTTTTACTCTATTCATGAATACTCCTAAATGTGGCATATTTATGTTGGTGCCCTGGGTATTTGAAATAAAGCCATCGAAGTACCCTTCATAATTAACCATTTAGCTTTATCTAGGCTTGTGTGTTATAGGCCCTTAGAAGGTAGAAAAAGGAATCCAGCCATTTGATTTCCTCAATAAAGCTGTATTTGATTACTCAGACTGTTTATGAACTCCACATCAGATGTGTTTCTGTAGCGAGAAAAACACAATAGGTTTTCCAATAGACCTTCCTCATACAAAAGCATACATACAAAAGGCTGCAGATAATGTAACAGGGTTCTGCTCACTTACATGTTTGATTAACATTGAAATTAAAGAGAATTCAGTAGTCACAAAGTGACATAAATACAATTTTTTTTTTTTTAGGTAATGCTTTTGTAAACCACAACTTTAAATATTCAAGCCAACTGCTCCTATCATCAAGAATATCTGTGTTCATATTCACATTTGTATGTTTTCAAGATGAGTCATAGTAAATTAATTCCCAAGCTCTCAATTCAATCTCCTGTTCATCATACCAACTTAAAGATCCGGTCCACAGAGCCACCTTTTCAGAAGGACTTACATCTGATTTCAAAAGACTCCTTGGAATCTGATTCGGGAAGCTTCACTCTAGAGAGTAAGTCCCGGCTTGAAGACCAAATCCGGGACAACAATATGGAACCGGACAGCTTAGAGGAGGAAAGCCTGAGTGAGACGGAGGAGGAGGCAAGCAGAAATGCAGCGCAGAGGAGTGGCCGAGAAAACCTCCATCCCCAGAGCAATGGGATGGACAACAGGTAAGGAACTGGCTTGTGTATGAGAACAGTGGGTTCTGAAATGTACTGTTAGGTCATCACTGGTAGATCAAAAGCGACAGTGAGGACAAGCTATATGTAATGTATGTGGGACAGGTCCCAATCAACTAAGGACAGCTTGAAGCCAGGATTTTTGTCACGCTCTTTTTTAAATAAAAAATATGCAAAAGGGGCGCCTGGGTGGCTCAGTGGGTTAAAGCCTCTGCCTTTGGCTCAGGTCATGATCTTAGGGTCCTGGGACTGAGCCCAGCATCTGGCTCTCTGCTCAGCGGGGAGCCTGCTTCCCTCTCTCTCTCTCTCTGCCTGCCTCTCTGCCTACTGGTGATCTCTCTCTGTCAAATAAATAAATAAATCCTTAAAAAAAAATGCAAAAGACAAGGCATGAATAAGGGCATATGCACTCCTTCCGCTCCTTGCTTCCTGTCCATTTTCCAAGTGTCTCCACTGCTATGACCTGACCTTGGAGAAATTCCAGAAAGCCTGCTATAGGAAAGTGCCATGACTTGGAATCAGGTGGTGTTGACTGGGTCCAGGCACTGCTGTTCAGTGTATAATTTGGCCTAAGTCACTTAACTCTTTCGTGGCTCACTTTTCTCACCTGTCATTGATCTGGCCTGTCCATCTCCCAGGACTGCTATCCTTGTCAGTGAGTACATTCTGGGAGTGCAGTCTGACCTGAGTTTATGAGGGTCTACCCCCCGGGGGCTTACATAATCGTGTAAGGATTTAATTTCTAATAATCAGTATTTACAGGGTGTTAACATTATGCTATGAGTGACCAAATAATATGAGAATATAAATCAGTGGATTACTCAGTTTTAATGAAAAAACTATATGGCACAGCATGGAAGAAGTTAAAGCTATTGACTAGAAAGAGGTTTTCATGGGGTGACGAAGTGTGTAGTCTGAAGCAGACCACCTGGGTTCAAGTTCTGCTGTGTAAGTTGGCCAAGTCCAGTTAATCTCTCTGTGCCTCAGTTCCCTCATCACTAAAATGGGATAATAGTAGTTACTTCACAGTTTTGAGGCTAAAATAAACGAATTTGTACACAATGTAGAACAGTGACTAGCACTTTCTAAGTTATAGATGTGTTAGTTGTTTTTTTTTTTTAAATGGGTAAAATATATTGAGGAAAGTTTCTTAGAAGGCCTAGAACTTGGGCAGGCGGGGTTTTGGAGAGAAGACAAAATTTGGAAACAGGAACCGAATTAGAGTGAATGTGTGACACATTCAAGCCCCACTTGATGGCAGAGGATTTGTTCTGAGCGTAGGGAAAGAGGACTACTTAAGGAGCCTGATGTAGGGGCCTCGTGTGTGCAACCAGCCCACACCCCAGACAGGGCATTGAACACAGAAACTACAACCTGTCCCAGCAAGACAGTCCCAGCAAGGGCGCCTGTGGGAACCAGAATTAGAGCCCAACCCTGAGTCTTTTTCTTCCTTTCTTCTTTCCCTCCTCATTTCTTCCACTGCAACATTATCAGGCAGAATCAAGCTCACTTGCTTCTTAGGGATCTCAAAGTACAGTGCAAGTGGTAGGCAGCATGAGCAAGGGACAGCCCCAGCGCTGGGGGAGGAGGAGGGGCTCAGGGAAGCATCAACCAGATGGCCTCCCCGGCTACAGCAGGGGGAGAGAATACAGGTTCTTGGGGGAGACCTGAGAGAGTTAGTGGTGTCTGAGGAAGATTATCCTGCAAGCTGGTGCTTTCTGAATTAGAGGGTAAACTCACGATGGACTAAGAAACTACCAGATGGTAATTGTAATTACAACCAAGACAACAGTATCTCTTTTTAAAGGCCCATCCATAATTTCATTTAATTCTTCCTTATCATCCTGCCAGAAAAATGCTGGTCTTCCCATTTTACAGATAAGGAAAACGAGGGGAACAGAGATCAAGTAACTTGTTGAACAGTGAGTGCAGTGCTGTGGGAGGACATTTGTGGTTTTGTTGTTGATGTTGGTTAAATGGCGACAAAATTCTAACCTAAAGAAAAGTACAACCATTTTGCACCAAAAAAAAAAAAAAAGTACAGAAAAATACCATATAACCCTTATTGCCATATTTGTTTCAGATACGTATTTTTAAATTAATTTTAGAGAGAATGCACACATGAGTGAGGGGGCAGAGGGAGAGGGAAAGAAACTCAAGCAGATTCTGCACTGCTCGCAGAGCCCAACGTGGGGCTCGATCCCAGGACCCTGAGATCATGACCTGAGCCAAAACCAAGGGTTGGACACTCAACTGACTGCACCACCCAGGCACCCTTCAGATATATTTTTTATAGACATAAAACATCAACGATAAAAATTCCTTGTTCCCCTTCTCAAACCACCCCCCCCAATCTGCCTGCTTAGAGATAACCAATATGTTCGCCTGCGTGGGTATGTATCCTTCTTAGCAATCTTTTATTCATTTACCGCATAGGCAATATATATTGCGGGCGGGGGGGAGAATGAGTATATGAATTGACAGGGCTTGTTGACAGATCAGATATGGTGGCTGAAGGAAGAAGAGAAGCCAAGGGTTACTTTAAGGTGCTAATAACAATAGCTGGCATCTATAGACTGATTAGCATGAGCCCATCCCTGTGCTAAACAGTCTTTGTGTATCATCTCATTTAATTCATATGGCAACCCTGTTAGGAGACACTGTAGTGATCCCCATGTTAAAGGCTATACGTGAGGCTTAAAGGGGTTCTATTATACCCATTTATTACGTCGATGGAGGGGTGGAGCAGGGAACTCATGCAGTCTGACTCGATGCCCTAAGCCGTGTTTTTATCATAGCTCTGATATAAGAGAGTCAGAACCTCCTAGGCAATAAATGGTAATAGTTTCACTGCTGGGTGTTTTTTTTTCCCCCCCCTCTTTCCAGAAACGAGGGGAGAGGAAAAATGTTTTGCAGTAGTTAGGCATTCTGGAGAAACCAAAGCAAGGACCCATGCAGGGACCTCATTTCCCCACAGTTGAGTTTTTCCTCTTTGAGTCCGGTGCTCAGGTAGCAGACTTTACCCCTGCCTCTTTACCCAAGGACCATGTAAATACCACTCAGTGTACTTCAAAATAAAGAAAAATACTTATAGAAATCAAAATCATGGTTCAGGTCTTCGTCTTCCGATTCAGAGATCCGTAAATATTGCTGTTTTCCTTAGACTAATTTGCCTTAGAAATCTTCAACGACAGACGATCATCCTCAGGGTTAGAATGGCTTTTAGCCCTAGTAATTATTGGGCGGCGGAACAGTGCTTGAGACATCGAACATTAGGCGGAGCAGTTCTCCACTACAAAGGAAAACACAACCAAAGCATTTAGCCAAATGGTGCCTCAAAAATATTATTCGGGTTAGTTTAGTTATTGGCCTCTTTCACTTAAGTCCTGGAAACGTTTTCTACGGGCATTGTTGCTTGGCTCTGAGTAGTGTACTAGCCGTGAAACAGACAAATCGATCTCAGACTCTTGATGTGAAATTCAAGTAGGCTTTCATTTTTATAAGGTAGATGGCATTCTGGGAATTGTAGTTCAAAAAAAAAAATTAGTCGAAGCCTTACCTTAAAACCATGAAAAATCTCTTTCTTCTTGCTGTTATAAACAACAATTTTAAAAGCTGCCTGACATCACTTGAGCCCTCGTCTTCTGTTTTGATGTTACTAGAACCTCCTTAAAGCAATTACTCTCTTGTATCTCACCAAAGTCAAGCCCCAGCTCAATGTATATGGATTAGAGAAAACCTTTTACTTAATGGAAATTGGAGCGGCATTGACTACAGTGAATGAATCAAGAGTGGAGAGAGGATCCCCACGTGATAATCCTTAAACCCCACTCCACAGTCAGCCTTAGGACACTCGGCGCTGGCGAAGAAAGAGATCAATGTAATTCCTCGAGCACTGGAAATAACTTCTTCAGTCCTGGGGCCTCTGAAACCTTATATGATTAAAAAAAATTAGAGGGCAGCGGTACAGTACCTAGTATATGTGTTCAATAAGAATACTTATATGTAATTAGCTACCATTTGTAGAACTAGTTGCTTTATATACACTATTGTATTTATCCTCGCAAGAGCCTCTTCTGTATTATTACCTCCATTTTGCAGATAAGGAGCCAAGTCTCTGACAGCTGTGTAGGTGTATGTAGTTCCTAAGGGGCAGAGCCAGGAATTGAGCTGAATAAGTGCTCCCCTAACCAAAGCCTGAGCCTGTAATTATAAGTCATCTAGATAGGTGATCAGGGCTGATCTGATAAAGGATTCAATTTTACGATCCAGCAGAAATTAAAGCTGTAACAATTTCGATATGGACTCAACTGAGGCCAGAGTAAATATACATGGAAAATCACACATTTTAGTAAAGTAATAAAAGTTTTTCAAGGATACCGTGCCTTCGGAATAAACCAACATTAATTGTGTTTTGCTTTGGGCAGCCGGGTCATAGTCTCCAGTATTCCTCAGGACCTCTCCTGGGAAAGAGAGAGGTTTTCATTCATTAAGGTCTGTAGAGGTCTTTCATATCATTTGGGAATGATAGCCTTCACCAAAGATCCCATATTCTTTTTTTTTTTTTAAGATTTTATTTATTTATTTGACAGATCACAAGTAGGCAGAGAGGCAGGCAGAGAAAGGAGGAAGCAGGCTCCCTGCTGAGCAGAGAGCCCGATGTGGGGCACTGGGATCATGACCTGAGCTGAAGGCAGCGGCTTTAACCCACTGAGCCACCCAGGCACCCCAAAGATCCCATATTCTAATGAACCACCTTGCGAGAGAAATTACTGGGCAGGAGAGAAGGAAAAATGAGCAGTTCTTAACTTTTTATGCCCAGAATTGTCTAAAAATAAGAAAGGGACTCGGTAATAATAATCTGCATTTTTATTGTGTTGTGGTGGCCTAGGATCTTCCTCTCAAATGCTTTTATATATATTATTTCTGATTAATAATACAAGAATCAGGGGAAGGGTTCAAACAGCAGTACTGCGGGGAACCGAAACAGCGAGTGGGTAAAGAGAGACTGAGTTAAGACCAAAACTCAGCCCTTTCATTTCCCCACACATTTTCCAGACTGTTCCGTAGAACACACTGGGACTGGGAAACCGACAGCAGACTTTTATCGCACAGGTGTTGCAGAGTGTGTTTGTTTTCTTGTTGTTGTTGTTTGTGCTGGTTAGGAGAGTAAAGATGACACCCGAGGGCATGTTTAACATTCTAGGATTACTAAGAACACTGTGGGAGTTTCCAGGAGCCCACGTGCATCCCTGTCAGTGTCTAGAAACATTCATCCATGTTGATTTTTATGGACTTTCCAAGACATATTTTCAATTTAAGGCCCTGGGTCGGCCGTGCACTTCATGTACATTACACTACATCCTTCACACAGTATTTTGGGGATGGCTACTAGCATTTGAGTTATTTCTGATCACTTGGGAATGGTTATACGGGAGAAGTGACTTTCCGTTGCAGGCATGCGTCATTTCTGTTGTCTGTGCAACCGTCCCCTCGCAAACGCCGCTGTCCTTAAGCCCTGGTGCTCCCCCAGGGCAGGCATGGTGCCATCACAACAGATGAGCAGGCAGGGACGGAAGTCAAGTGTGTGCGTGGGCATAGCTTGTGTCTGTTACAGGCAGAAGCCCCGCCAGAAATGCTAACACGGCAGTGGCCTCGGGTGTAATGCCCTCAGAGACAACCACGAGTTCCTTTCTAGCTTATTTCAAAATCGGGAGGCTTATGGTGCTAAATTAGTAAATAAACGGTGAGTTTGAAAACCGCCCAAAGTATTGTTTAAAGTCACGTCACCTACAATCCTGTGAGGTTATCAAGACGGTTAAGAAGCTTGTAAGCGGGTTAGTAAAGGACTAGTTTAATTCCTGACCTTAACTGTATTCATTATTTCTACTCCCCGGCAAGTGTGAAAATATAGAGAGCTTTAATTATTATACATGTTTAATCTACTGAATTTATTTTTTTTTAAGATTTTATTTATTTATTTGACAGACAGAGATCACAAGTAGGCAGAGAGGCAGGCAGAGAGAGGGGGGAAGCAGGCTCCCCGCTGAGCAGAGAACCCGATATGGGGCTCGATCCCAGGACCCTGGGATCATGACCTGAGCTGAAGGCAGAGGCTTTAACCCACTGAGCCACCCAGGCGCCCCTAATCTACTGAATTTAAAATGAATGCTTTTTCCAATGCTTATTATACCATTGCTGAATTTTGCATGATGGTTGCAATCCAGTGAGTAACACTACGGGTCCTCAGAGCTGCCAGGCTCGTAAAGCACAGCCTCATTCCTTACCGTCCGCAGGAGGAACCCAACGCCTAGGGTGGGGAAGAGATTCACCCAAGTACCCACAGCCGGGCAGTGGCAAAATTTGGACTGAGACCCAGGTTTCGAGGCCTGTCCTTCCATTGCCTTTCTCATGACACACGGCTTCCTTGCAATTACAATGCTGTCTCTATCAGACATTTGAAAGACAGGAAATTCGGTGGGGTGCCTAGGTGGCTCAGTGGGTTAAGCATCCAACTCTTGATTTCGGCTCAGGTCACGGCCTCAGGGTCCTGAGATTGAGCCCTGCAGAGAGTCTGTGCTCAGCGGGGAATCGGCTTGAGATATTTTTTTTTTCCACTTCCCCTCTCCCCCTCCCCCACCCACCCTGGCTCTCTCGTGCTCGCTCTCTGGATAAACAAATAAATCTTTGACAAATAATACAATAAAACAAATAAAAGACAGGAAATTCTATCCACAGAGAACGTAAACGCCTACAAATTTCATAAATCCAAGGCTCCTTAGCCGCTGTTTCTGGAGAATGAAAAGGACATCCAAGAGTGCCATGGAAAATTCCTGGCATGAGCACTGTAAACTCTCACTGAATGCGAGGAATTGTGTTTCTAAATACTGGGTCATACATCATTTCCCCTGTGAAGACGCAGGCTTTGTTTCACTTAAGAGAAGTGAGGTACGAGAATTTTACATCCCAATTATGACCCCGTGTTCTTTAGATCATTTGTTTTCATTCACCTCCCCGACTGTCCTTGAATCAAGGCTGGTACTTATAGGAACACAGGGCAAATATCCGGTTATTTTGCAGCCATAAATCTGTTGTCAGAGACAAAGAAGGGACTCTGGTTGGAATTATCCAAATTATATAACTGCTGTAAATTACGTTCACTAGGTAACAATCCACACTTCTGCTTTTGAGTGTGCTTCGGTAGACAGTCTGGCCTTCGGTTCATTAAAGCAACTTTTTTCCAATTAAAATGCTTAATTTTTTGTAAGCAGGATGCCTACATTAAATGAAATTTCCTGCATGGTAAACAACCTACTTGAAGTGCATCAGCGTGTTTATGGGACCATTTTCTTTCATGCTTGCAAAAGTGATTTTTTTTAATCCTTTGGATTTATTTCATTTGATTTACTTAAAAGCCATTGATAAAAAGATTAAGAGGAGCCTAGGATTCAGAAATCCTTGGAAATAACTGTCAGTTTTATAGTTCCTTAAAGAAGCTTTAAAAACTTTACACTTAGGCAAAAATTGAATTTGCAGTTCATATGCATAAAAGATTTAATGGCATATAAATTGGGAATAATTGTTCTGTTTAAAAGGATTAAATTAAACCTAAATCAATAATAACATGTGCAGTTTCCATTTAACTGCCTACTTAAAATAAAGTGGCAAATAAATAACAGCTAAATGATTAATAGCAGTGCTTTTATTCACCTCCTCAACAGGCAAAATGGCCAGTTATTGAATATTTTATTATGAGTGCAAAGGATGTTAATTGTACTAGAAACATGCTCTAATTTTAGTAATTTTTTGATTGAATGCTACACTAAATATGAGGCTCTTCATTAAATGGAGATTTGATTTTATTTTGCTTGAACTTGAGTACAGTGAGTACTCAGATATTGTCCATTAAAGCCTGCAAATATCATGGCGTGTGTGTACGAGACCACCTCCCCTTCCTCTCTGCATCCAGGTCTCACCTAGGCATCTGAAGAGGAGACTGGCATCTGTTGTCTGAACAGCAACAAAAGAGTTGTGCATGCATTGTCTGTGTAACCTTTCTATCAAATGGGGAGGAAGAGAAGAGTGTGTTTTGTGTGCAGATGATTACTGATGAAGGAGCACTTCACACTCATTTTGTTCCACTGCGTTGACCTGGACCACGAAACCTAATTGAGCTTCTTAGCACACAAGCTCAGCACAATGGGGTTCTTCAGTATCAATGTTCCATTTCAAACATTAGATTTGTTTCTGTGAAGTATTACAGCCTCCTGGGCTCATGATTTTGCAAAACATTTGTTTTGACATAGAGTTTCCATCTAGAAAGGGGACGGAGGGAATACTTGGAAACCGTCACTGCAGGTGTAAATGGGGCAGTGTAATTAAAGCTCTTAGAAGAGCCACATTTTCAGATTCAAATTTCCTCCGGATACATTATTAGAGTTTCTCTTCCCATGTTTGGTTCAGAAACACTCTCCTCAGTCAAAGCAATTCATTTTTTTTGTGGTTTGTTTTTTTTTCTCTCCTGATTTGTTCCCAAAGCCTTTGTATTGCTTGGGTTCCACTTAAAACACCAGTCCTTCTGCAATGTGTGATATACCTCTAGGGGCATTTAAGAACGGTGATCTGTTGAGACCAGAAATTACAGTTCTTCCTGAAGATCTAAAGTCATTTAATTCTCCCAGTTTTATCTTCCTCATCAGCACTCAGCAGGTTCTTAAAATATTTCATCGTGTGGCTGAAATTTCTTAGTCCCATTTCCTAAACTATAGTTTAAACAGATCGTCCACAGATACCTAAGGCACGGTAACAAAAATCGGATCTTTGAAGATAAAGGTTAGTTCCGTCAAGCCACAAAGGTGCCCCTGAGTGCATCACAACACAGCTCCGTGCCCTGGAAATAACTTGAGCCCCAGGGAGAGAAGAATCCCTTGAGATCCACCCACAGGAAGCCCAATGCATGACACAACACATGTCGTGTCATGGTGACTGAATGTAACACAGGGCAAATGGCCACGGAGCTCGCGGGCAGAGGTGGTCCTAGCTAGCCAGCCCTCACGGGGTACTTACTCTGTGTCACGGATGTGTAAGCATTTGTATGTATTCACTCACTCAATCCTCTCAACGGCACCCTGAGATAGGTGCTGTTATTCCATTTCACTGATGCGCAAGCTAAGGCACAGAGAAGTTAATGAATTGCACCTGTTCACACAGTAACTGGTGACACCGGGAACGGAGTACAGGCAGTCTGACTCTAGGCACCTTGTCCTTAGATACCCTGCTGTACCATTTCTCAGAACCGAGAGATGCCGTATCATTATTTTGGTAAGAAGAGCACCACGGGGGACACCTGGGTGGCTCAGTTCGTTAAGCGACTGCCTTCGGCTCAGGTCGTGATCCCAGGGTCCTGGATCGAGTCCCATATCCGGCTCCTGGCTCAGCAGAGAGCTTGCTTCTCCCTCCCACTCTGCCTGCTGCTCTCTCTGCTTGTACTCTCCCTCTCTGTTAAATGAATAAATAAAACCTTAAAAAAAAAAAAAGAAGAAGAAGAAGAAGGAGAGCACCACGGAGATGACGTATAATCGAGGAAGGTCTATAGTCATGACCGTAGACGTTACACCATTATCAGCAGGGGCTGGTTACATGTGATGACCACTGTGACTGCCGGTTTTCTTAGTATCAGAGACGGAATCAGGGAAACCATATCCTTCAGTCCTTCAAGACTACATTTTTTTTTTTTTAAGATTTATTTATCTGGGAGGGGAGGAAGAGGAGGAGCAGAGGAAGAGGGAGAGAGAAACTCAAGTAGACTCTGTGCTGAGTGCGGAGCCCGAAGCGGGGCCCAGTCTCACCCCCCTGAGATCATGACCCGAGCGGAGACTGACTGAGCCACCCAGGCACCCCAAAGACTACTTTTTTTTTTTTTTAAATAATAAGCATTCTTCAGCCTACTGATACTTTTGTGAGTTTATCATAGGATCATAGAATAGGACTGAAATGGTCTTTGAGATACCATCTAGCAACTGAAGCTGGAAATAAGAGGTTAACACATTTTCAGTGATGAGCAAGCTTATGCCCCTGCTTATTTTAAATACCCACAGTATGGGGCGCCTGGGTGGCTCAGGCATTAAATGTCTGCCTTTGGCTCAGGTCATGATCCCAGGGTCCTGGGATCGAGCCCCGCATCGGGCTCCCTGCTTGGCAGGAAGCCTGCTTCTCCCTCTGCTCCTCCCCCTGCTTGTGTTCCCTCTCTTGCTGTGTCTCTCTGTCAAATAAATAAATACATCTTAACAAAGAAAAGAAAAGAAAAATAAACACCCATAATATGCTGCATTTCTTTATACATATAATTTATTACTGGATCACGAGAGCTGGCGCATAACGCCTGTTTCCTTGCTGGCAGGTAAGATCCACCAGCCTGCTACTGTTCTGCTCCCCACGCTTCAATGCCTGGGACCCGGGAGCTGCTCAGCGCGTATTTGCTGACTGGGCAACTGACTGACTCACTAACTCACGTAAGGCAGGCCTTGCTCCGCGACCACCTATGGGAATAGCTGTGCGATGCAGGCCAACTCGGCGGGCGGGAGCCTGGCAGACTGCCAGCGTCTACGTCCTGGTTCTGCCACTTGTTCCCTCCGTGACTTTGGGAGAGTTACATAAGCTCTCTGAGCTCCAGGCCCCTCATCTATTAAATGGGGATTATATTAGTACTTCCTTCATTGGGCTCTTCTAAGGAAAAAACTGGAGATTCACTGTCAGCATTTCCCGACTGGCATGCAATATGGGCTGTCTTCCCAAAGTCAGCACGCCTCGTCCCGTGCCCCGACTAAGTAACGGAGCCGTGATCCCCAGTGGGATGCTCACTTTCTTTCTTTTATTTTGTAAGAGTTTATTTATTTGACAGGTATAGAGAGATAGCCAGAGCAGGAACATAAGCAGGGGCACTGGAAGAGGGAGAAGCAGGTTTCCCACCAGGCAGGGTGCCTGATGCAGGGCTCGATCCCAGGACCCTGGGATCATGACCTGAGCTGAAGGTCAAGCAGCTGAGCCACCCAAATGCCCCTGGATACTCACTTTCAAAGAGTACCAACCCCTGCTTTAAGGAGTGCAAAGAAGAAGGCTAGCTATCCTAAAACTTCACAAAAAACAAGCAAACAAAAATGCCTCTGTAGATAATCCCTTCCAAAAACTCATCACCTGGGCTCTCCAGAAGTATTTAGATCTTACTAACATCTTTGCTCTCTAATTATTTTTGCTCAAAGCCAGACTCTCAAGTTAATATAGGTAAGCCAAATTCCTTCATAGAGTTTACAGAGTCCTTCAAGATCTTACCTCTGCTTCTCCCTGAGCTCTCCTCAACCCTCCTTTTATCCGTTCAGAATCTGTTCCTTAAAAGCATCACATTCTGGGGCACCTGGGTGGCTCAGTGGGTTAAGCCTCTGCCTTCAGCTCAGGTCATGGTCTCGGGGTCTTGCGATCAAGCCCCGCATTGGGCTCTCTACTCAGCAGGGAGCCTGCTTCCCCCTTTCTCTCTGCCTGCCTCTCTGCCTACTTGTGATCTCTCTCTGTCAAATAAATAAATCTTTTTTAAAAATTCATATCTTTACTTACTTGGAGTCAAGGTACTCCATCTGTTCTTTCCCACCTAAACAATCACCCTTATGTTTAACTCATTACATGATAGGCCCAAAAATCATTCATTAATTTGCAAGAAGCTTTTCTGCATGTGTAGATTCTAATTGACTACTATTGGGTTTTTAAAAATTAGTATCTGACGCTACATTTGTGTTGACTCAAGTAATTTTAGAGGCTCAGTTATTTGAGAAACACTCATTAACTCCTCTGTCCAGAGCACAGGCTTGAGTACTCAGGTAGAGATTAGGGAAGGAAGGAAGACTCAGACCCTGCTGCCCAGAGCTGTAACTGGGTGAAGAGCCTAAGTTAGCATAGTGAAAGGCGAAATAAGCACAAATACAGAACATTAAGATACACTGTCTCATTCTGATGTTTATGCAACCCTGAGAAGTAACCAGAATGTAGTTGCTACTTACAGACAAGAAAAACTGGCTCAGAGATGGCATAATTTCATGCACAGATAATGACCCAGAATTTGAGCCCAGGTCTGTCCAGTCCCAAGTCCAGACTGTGCCCTGTTGGACCACTCCATGTCCCCACGCTATGCCCAACGAGACCTAGAGAACAAAGGCTCTCTAGACAAGGCTAAAACACAGTGTGAGTTCACAAGACATCACACAAGAGAAACCTCCTCCTCAAAAAACCCAGAGGCAGGTAGCCCGTGATGCTTAGAACATGGGGTGAATTGCATAATTTGATATCCAACTTCCCAACAAATGTGCACCATCTCCATTCAGGCATTTTGCTGGAAGAGAATATCATTTTTCTTCCCTTGGTGGAGAAAGCAGAGCAGCCTACTCCAAGAAGTCCTCCATCTTTTCTTTTTTCTTTTCTTTTTTTTTTTAGATTTTACTTATTTATTTGTCAGAGAGAGAAAGCATACACAAGCAGGGGGGCCGGCAGAGGGAGAGGGAGAAACAGGCTCCCCACTGAGCAAGGAGCCCCACGCAGAACTCGATCCAAGGACCCTGGGATCATGACCTGAGCCGAAAACAGACACTTAACGGACTGAGCCACCCAGGTGTCCCAAGAAGTTCTCCATCTTCATTCAAAATGACAGTTCAGCAACACACAGGAGTTTTGTCTTTTCACTCTAATTTTTGCTTTACCTCAAATCAAAAGACATCCAGGGCCACATTAAGAGAAGTAAATCAGTAGCCCGGGCACCATTCGTTTGTTTACCCAGCATAAAATTATGTCCTCTGTAAACGGGAATATCAAGTAGCATAAAAAGCCTAGGTGATTTACATTTTCTTTTTGATTAGAGGATTGCATCTACTATACTCAAGGAAGGAAAATCTCTCCCATTTAGCTTCTGAAGATCAAAGGGACCATTAAACATGCCATATTACCAGCATTTTTTTTTCTTTTTTTGGTTAAGACTAGGAGGTGCTTTACAAATTGAGACTGTCATGAGGAAAAGGGAAGAGTTTACTTGGGATCATATGCCCTGATTATGGACTAGCCCGTGTCCCTATCATGAGACCATATGTTTAACCTTTTGCTGAAGTAGGGCAGTCCTACAGCCGACCTGTGTTCTGTTTTCTGTGCATCCATGTGACAAACCCAGAGAATACAAACTAAGAACTTTTCTGTGAGCCACCGTCTGGTTCCAAACATTGGGACTCTTTCTTCAGTACAAGCATTGAAATCTACAAAGACAAGATGAAAAGCAAAATACTTTAAAGGAGGATGAACCTAGGTAGGAATTCAGTAAAGATAAATCTTGCATCCCCTCACAGGAGGGGCAGACTGAGGAAACGCTCATCCAGGCAATAATGGCATTTTCTTCCCAGATAAGCACCCAAATGTATCTGTCACTGGCCAAAATGGGAAATCAGGTTTATCTTCGCTAGTTGAAGTGTTTAAGGTGTGCATAAGTCATAGCTCCCCTTGAACCACAGCGATTCACTGGTGTGTGATTTTCAGCGGGTTTTGGGCATTCATAAATTAACTATCCCCCATTTTTATTCCCTAATTTAATGAACGTATAATTAAAACCTTTTGCCCTTATGTGTACTCCATAAACCTAATTTGAGCCTCAGTTATGTCTTCGATACGTAGGTAGTAAAAGGAAAATTATAGGAGAAAGATTCAACTAAGATAATTAAACGTAACGCGCAAATTCGTTTTAATTAAGGACTTGACATTTCCTTTCTGCTTTGGGCAGCCACCAACCAAGAGAAGACAAATATTCAGACCTCCGATATGACCCGAACTGGAAGAGTAAGAAAGAGGAGAGGAAGTTGTTGACTATGGACGCATTACCAGAGTCTGTAGACAGCTCTTCTGAAAATCTGATTCCGGATCCCCTGTACCCTTCCAAGGAGACGTCAATGGAACTCTCCGGGGAGAAAGGTGAACCCAAGAGTAGCCCCCAGAGCGTTGCCTCCTTACTCGGCAGTGAATTTTTAAGCCCAAACTATGAGCGGGGTGCCCACCGCAGCCAGCCATTTTCGGAGCTGAGCGACAGTGATCCGGCGGAGAAGTCCAGCAACCTCTCTCGTTACTTGAAGAGTTCAAGTTCACATCATGAGGTTTTCCTGCCAGGATCGCGTGGCCGTCGGCGAAGGAAGTCCAAACAATATTTCGTGGAGAAAAACAAGCTGACTTTGGGATTACCTACTCCTAAAACGGATTCTTATCTTCAGCTTCACAATAAAAAAAGGGGGGACATTCTCCCGGAACAGGTATGTAAGTGCTACTTATTAATCTCCTCCAAGCACTACTGGCCTGGAATGTGCCTTTGTTTGCAATGGCTGGAGATCATTTCCTTTGAGATGGTGATGTCATTATAACCATGCGGCTGAGTAAAACCAATGCCCTATCCCTTGCTCCTCTTTGAAGAATCAGGGGAATTTTTTTTTTAAGATTTAATTTATTTGACAGAGAGAGCAAGAGTGCAAGCAGGCAGAGTGGCAGGCAGAAGGAGAGGGAGAAGCAGGGTTCCCGCCAGGCTTGATCCCAGGACCCTGGGATCATCACCGGATGAAAGGCAGATGCTTAACAGACTGAGCCACCCAGGTGCCCCTCATTCCACTAATTCTTAAGAGCAAAATCAAAGCCATCAATGGCTTACAGTGCTGTAATTCAATTAATATATCCAAAACATTTCCATTCAGGGAACCATGGATTTTTTTTTTTTTAATTGCATACTCCATTAGATAAAATCAGGACTGAAGGTTTGACTTCCTGTGTCGGTTGCCTTTCTTTCTACAACAACCACTGACTTTCAACTCTTTTAAATGTCCCAATACATTGGAGGTGACACGACACACTGACGTCAGTAACGGCAACACGCACACAAGTGATCCTCAGCTTCGATTTTTATATACATTTTGGGTGGTGGTAGGACGGCGGCAGGCTATATAGCATGTGGTGGTTTGGGAGTTTTTAAGATTTATTTATTTGAGAGAGCGCATGCAAGAGAGAGAGAGAGAAAGCACAAGAGCACGCACGCAGGAGTCGGGGGTAGGGCAGAAGGAGAGGGAGAAGCAGACTCCCTCCGAAGCAGTGAGCCCAATGTGGGGCTTGATCCCAGGACCCCAAGATCATGATCTGAGCCAAAGGCAGATGCTTAACCATCTGAGCCACCCAGGCACCCCTTGCTTTTTCTTTTTAATTATCCAGATGATTCTACTACCTTTCCAACCACAACAGATAATCACTATACCATCCTTTATTCTGTGCAAATGATATAATTAAACTTTAGTCTCTCCATCTATAAAATCAGAACAGTAAGTGCCCTCCCTTTCTCATCTGATCATTTCAAGAGTGAATTCTATCCCGGATGACGGATTCAAATCTATTGGAATCAGTAGCCTTAACTCTATTTCATGGGCATTCAGATCCTATCAGACCAACTCCTAGTGGACACGTCCATGGACGTATGAAAAGAATGGCTAGATCAGTATATCCACCATCCTTCTTGGGAGGATCAGCTTGAAATTCATTGCCTACTGTGAGGTCATTTTCAAATATGAAGGAAAGGTTATTACATTACATGGGAATGTCCTTAGACCTATTCCAAATTCAAATTGGTATTATATAAAATGCTCTAACCTGTTCTAACCTGTTAAGTATTTTTTGATAGAACATGAAAAGGAGGTAGATGAAAATTTGTGATTTTCTCTTAATTCAGAAAGTCCCTTTATAGTCTTAAAGGATTATTGTAACATCCTTGCCTTTGTAACTGATAATAAAACAGAGGAATGGGTGTAGTATATTCAGCTGAATTATCAAAACAGTTAGCTGAATGCAAAATAATTATCAACAATTTGTCCCAATTTTAGATGTTAATGCACCTTTCATAAAATATATGAAATTTTGAATTTTGCTTGGTTGCTCCTTTAAAAATATAAATTCCATGCTGGTGAGGATGCGGAGAAAGGGGAACCCTCCTACACAGTTGGTGGGAATGCAAGCTGGTGCAACCACTCTGGAAAACAGCATGGAGGTTCCTCAAAAAGTTGAAAATAGAACTACCCTATGACCCAGCAATTGCACTACTGGGTATTTACCCTAAAGATACAAACGTAGTGATCCGAAGGGGCACGTGCACCCGAATGTTTATAGCAGCAATGTCCACAATAGCCAAACTATGGAAAGAACCTAGATGTCCATCAACAGATGAATGGATAAAGAAGAGGTGGTATATATACACAATGGAATACTATGCACCATCAAAAGAAATGAAATCTTGCTATTTGCAACAACGTGGATGGAACTAGAGGGTATCATGCTTAGTGAAATAAGTCAATTGGAGAAAGACAACTATCACATGATCTCCTTGATATGAGGAAGTGGAGATGCAACATGGGGGGTTAGGGGGCTAGGAGAAGAATAAATGAAACAAGATGGGATTGGGAGGGAGACAAACCATAAGTGACTCTTAATCTCACAAAACAAACTGAGGGTTGCTGGGGGGAGGGGGGTCGGGAGAGGGGGGTGGGGTTATGGACATTGGGGAGGGTATGTGCTATGGTGATTGCTGTGAAGTGTGTAAACCTGGCGATTCACAGACCTGTACCCCTGGGGATAAAAATATATTATATGTTTATTAAAAAATAATAATAAATTAAAAAATTTAAAAAATATATAAATTCCACAGTCCATTATCTGTGAGAAGTATTTATAACCAGTAATTTCTCCCAGACTAGAACAATATTTTTCACTTATTTTTAAATGTGTTCTCAAAAGAAGCCAGTCTAGAAGGAGAGACAAATAGGCCAGAAGAAAGTTATATCTCTAATAATAAAGGGAAAATAGCTTTATTATAAACTCTTTAATTGCTGATTTCTTAATTGCTAATTTTTCTTAGTAGTTATAACTTCATTTACAAACAATATTGGGGTGAGCTGACTTACAGTGATTCCATAGCACAATTTCTTGTTAGGGAGTGAGAAAACTTTAAAGCATTTTTGGCTTGCTCAATCTTTAAGCTCATAAATTAGTCTTTGAAGTGGCCGTTGACCTTGTCTACCACTTTCTCCAGGTTCAAATGTCTAAGGGCTGATTGCTAATTATATTCAAAACTGTTTCTTCACCATTTTCCAACATACATTTCCTTCCTCTTACTCCTTTTTAAAAAGGATAGAAATTAGTTTGACTTAACAGTGATAGGATACTTGTAACTGTTTTATTGAATTATATTCAATAGCATTGAACAGTATGTTCAAGTCATTATTTGCATATGATGTATGTGCAGGTCTTTCTGTCCGTACAGATTATAGGTTTCCTTATGGGCAAGAAGTATGATTTGTGCCTATTTTCAATCTTCATGGTAACTAGCCTAACATACTGTAAGGTCTCAGTAAATAGACGGGGAATGAAAAATGGACCTCTTCCACCACCTCCAGACTTACTTTCTTTAGTACAAATTTTATGTGAAGGGAAAATGGGAAACTAATTTTAAAAAGTGATTCTTGGCTTCACCTAGACCAACTGACATCTCTGGGTAAGACCCTGAGCACCAGGATTTTTGTTTCAAAGATCTTCAAGTGATTCTAATGTGAAGCCAGGTTTGAGACGCACTTATCCAAACTAGAGCAGTGGTTCTCATCCTTGGCTTCACGATGGAATCATCTGGAAAATTAAAAGAATACTGATTCCTTGACCTGAAGCCCTGAATTTCTGATTTAATTAATCTGGGGTGCACTGTCAGCATGGGGATTTTTTTTCAAAGCTCCCCAAGTGATTCTAATGCTTAGCCAAGATTGAGAACCATTGCTTTACATCAGGGATTCTCAAACATTAGTGTGAATCAGAATAAACTGGAGGGCTTGTTAAAACAGACTGCTGGACCTAACTTAAGGGTTTCTGATTCAGTAGGTACAGGGTGGGACCCAAGAATTTTAATTCTACACAGTTCTGGGTGATGCCACTTCTGCTGTCGGGCCCACTGAGAACCACTGATCTCTTTTTCCCCTCAAACTTTAAGGCATTTATGAACCACCCAGAATCTTGTTAACATACAGATTTTAATCCAGGAGGTCTGGGGTGAGACTCAGGCGTGTGGATTTCTAACAAGTGCCCAGGTGATGTCAAGGCTGCTGGCCCATGGACTACACATAAAACACATACAGGATTTTCCAGAAACTGGAAGTCATAGTTGTGTAAGTCAGTAGCCATAGAGCACTGAGGTTTTCAATGGCTAATAGGATTATTCTCTGATTTGCGAGCAGGAGGTAGAATTGGAGGTGGCATGTTTGGAGGATATGGTTTTAGATTAAGCAGCATCTATCTGGAAAGTTTTCATGTTTGAAAAGCTATTTTCTCCTCTTAACTTCTTTGAAAGAGATGAGCAATGTCTTACAACCAGAAATACTGAAAAGATAAATGACATCTATCCCAAATGAATGACTAAATGTCACTTACTGTTATATAGTGAAGAAAAGCAGCTTTTTTTTTTTTTTAAATTTATTTATTTGACAGACAGAGATCACAAGTAGGCAGAGAGGCAGGCAGAGAGAGAGGGGGAAGCAGGCTCCCTGCTGAGCAGAGAGCCCGATGTGGGGCTTGATCCCAGGACCCTGAGATCATGACCTGAGCCGAAGGCAGAGGCTTAACCCACTGAGCCACCCAGGTGCCCCGAAAAGCAGCTTTTTAATACATCATTTTGTCACAAGCATTTAGGCCCAGTTGAATTACACATGGCCTTAAGTTGTGTATTGTCTTTGGGAAGATCTGAAAGTACATCTAAGAAGCTTATGACATCCCCAAAAAATGTCAACAGTTGTTTTTTTTTTTTAAATAGAACACAAAAAGCTTATTAAGTTCAGATGAAAAAATAAAAGCAGGGATAATAAAGAAAGCTCTGGACATTAAGAATCATGAGAGAATCTAGCACTACCAGAGAGTGTATTTTAAATCCTCAATAATTAAATACTAGGATGATATTTGATGCATATATAGACAGAAAAATGGAACAGAGTAGAAACTGCAGAAACAGAACAAAACTACATATGAGAATATAGGAGATGATACTATGATTTGATAAGGCAGTATCTCAAATCATTGAGGAAACGGTGCGTTGTTCAATAAAACAACTGGGTAGCCATCTGGGAGAAAATGAAGTCAGATCCATAACTCATATCATACAACAAGATAAATTCCAAATGGACCAAATATTTTTAAAAAATCAAACCACAAAAATACAAGGGAAAAAAAAGAAGCACATTCTCCCATAACCTTGAAATGGTTGAAAATCCAAAATCTACAAAAGATTGATAAGTCTGACTACATAAATACAAAATACTTCTATAGGAAAAAGCATGAGAGTCAAAATACAAAGAACAAAAATATTTCTAATTCGTATCACAGATGAAATTCTAATATTGCTAATATATAAAGAGCTTCTAGAAATCAAGACTAAAAATCCCAATACAAAAATACAGAAAGACCAAAGGTCAATAGAAAATTTACAGAAAAATTAAGTCATATATCTATGAAATAACATGAAAAGATACCCAACCTCAGCCATTAGAAGAGAAATATAAGTCAATACTACATTGGGATTCTATTTTTCACCTATAATTAAACCAACAAAATTCCAAATGTTTGATGAAGCTGTAGGCAAAAAAGTACAACATCAGGGTGGTAAGATAAGAAATTGGTATAACTGGGGCGCCTGGGTGGCTCAGTGGGTTAAAGCCTCTGCCTTCAGCTCAGGTCATGATCCCGGGATCCTGGGATCGAGCCCCGCATCAAGCCCCGCATCAGGCTCTCTGCTCAGCGGGAGGCCTGCTTCCTCCTCCCTCTGCCTGCCTCTCTGCCTGCTTGTGATTTCTGTCTGTCAAATAAATTAAAAAAAAAAAAAAAGAAATTGGTATAACTGGTGTGGAGGATAATTTGTTAATATCCCTTTAAAATACAAATACATATACTCCTTGAAAAAGTAAAACATAATGGAAGAGAATAGACTTCAGAGCCAACGTGGTTGGCACTGCCACCTGCTCTCTTACCTTGGGCAGGTTGCTTAACCCCTATGTGCCTCAGTTTCCTCATTCTTTAAAAAAAAAAAATATATATATGTATATATACATACATATGTATGTGTGTATATATATTTTAAAAATTTATATTAAATATATATATTTAAAAAATATATATATATATGTATATATACATACATATGTATGTGTGTATATATATTTTAAAGAATGAGGAAACTGAGGCACATAAGGGTGCATATATATACACATATATGTGTGTATGTATGTACATACATATGTATATATATGTATATATATATACATATATATAACAGTACTTTCCTCACAGGATTGTTAAGAAGATTAAATACATAGGTTAATATATGTAGTGTGGTTAGATCAATGCCTGCCTTATAGCCAACACTATGTAATTGTTAGCAAAGATTATTTTTATTAGACCCAATACATCACATTCCTAGGAATTTTTCCTAGTTATATATGTGCAGTTTTGAAATAACTCCTGTACAAGATTATTCATTTCAGCCTTTTTTCAGAGAAAGATTGGAAACTACCCAGAGATCATGTGGGTAATACTGAAATTATAGTACATCCACAGAATAAAGTACATTGTAGCTGTTTAAAAAAATAATAATAATAATGAGGATGTTCTCCATGAACGGTTTTGGACAACTTACCAGAGTTTTTTATTATTGAGGGAAAAATTAAAGGTACAGAACAGTGCACACAGTGTAAAAAAGTGAGGAAGGATAAAGCTCTGTGTTTCATTAGGTATGCATAAAAAACTGGAAAGATATGCTGGTGATAATTGTGAAGGGTGGACAGGGATGGGAGCACAGCTTTTCATTGGATACCCTTTTATAGCTTTTTTAAAAAATGATTTTATTTATTTATTTGACAGGGAGAGAGTGAGAGAGGGAACACAAGCAGGGGGAGTGGGAGAGGGAGAAGCAGGGTCCTCCCCCACCCTGCAGCAGGGAGCCCCGAAGCTCGATCTCAGGACCCTGGCATCATGACCTGAGCCAATGGCAGACGCTTAACGACTGAGCCGCGCAGGCGCCCTATAGCTCTTATGTTTGAACCTTGCCTCTGGATTCACAAGACACAACATTTTGTAATAACTCTTGTAACTTCATGCCCACTGACCGCTCAGGGTCACCTAAATTGCCTTCTTTGCTTGTAAATAATGGCTCAGAGCAGAACCATCCGTTTCTAAATTAAACTGCCCCATAATTATTTTTGCCATTTTTCATTTGTACGATGTGCATTTTTCATCTGTTGATCGTACATTAGAACGCCCTGGGAAAATCACCTTGGAATCCAGGAGGTCTCTATCACAGGACGTGTGAAGGAAGGCCGGTTCCTACTGATATAAAATCCAAAACACACTAGAGGGCGCCTAAGTATCACCGTCAGCCAGTGACTTTGCACTGAATATTCAAGACCTACTTTTTTTATTCATGAATTGTTCAGGGTTTGTCTGAAACTCATTAGTTAGAATTTGAGTCCATTTCTGAGCTACCATTAAAAGACATTTGTGTCTTGAAAAAGGAGCTACCTTTCTATCTTGATTCCAATGTGACTTTGAAGACCGATGAAGGGTGCTTTAGACCTGTTATTCTTCTCTTGGAAATTACAGATACTTTATGAAAACAAATATAGAAAGGCTACTCGGTCCCCTATAGTCTTCCAGACAAAATGAAGCGCTATCAAGAATCCACTACCCAGGGCCACCTGGGTGGGTCAGTGGGTGAAAGCCTCTGCCTTCGGCTCAGGTCATGATCCCAGGGTCCTCGGATGGAGCCCCGAATCCCGCTCTCTGCTCAGCAGGGAGCCTGCTTCCTCCCCTCTCTCGGCCTGCCTCTCTGCCTGCTTGTGATCTCTGTCTGTCAAATAAATAAATAAAATCTTTAAAAAAAAAATCCACTACCCATTTTGGGGCGCCTGGGTGGCTCAGTCGTTAAGGGTCTGCCTTTGGCTTAGGTCACGAGCCCCGGGTGCTGGCATCAGGCTGGGCTCCTTGCTCAGAGGGAAGCCTGCTTGTATTCCCTCTCTTACCATCTCTCTCTGTCAAATAAATAAATAAAATCTCAAAAAAGAAAGAAAGAAAGAAATCCACTACCCATTTTAAGATCAACGTACATTCGTGGCTCTTGCTGGGACAAGAGAGCCCGATGCAGGGCTCAATGCAGGGTTTGATCCCAGGACCCTGAGATCATGACCTGAGCCGAAGGCAGACGCTTAACCCACTGAGCCACCCAGGCACCCCTGGGTAGTATTTTTGAGTCTCACCTCCATCATACTCATAAAAATTATTCTTCTATAGAGTAAGTGCTCTGTATCTTCATTGATTGGGGTTTTTTTTCTTCTGCCCTGTGTGACCACGACAAGAGCACTTACTTAGGACAGCATAATTCAAATTGAACTTCATGGTTTTTTCCCAGCATAACGCATTTCCTCGGGCGTCTGTGTGCGCTGATCAGCACTTAGTTGGTTTAGCTACGAATTGTGTGATCTATGGAGTGTCACTCCATTCAGTCAACATTACTAACGAGGGATCCATGAAAAGGAAACTTTCCTCGTAACTAAAGCCTGCCCTTGCAGAAACCAGAACCTTAACCTAAGCCATCATTTCCCAGGTCAGCTTTCACCAACGTGCTGGAGGGCTGGGGCCATGGCACTTGGCTCTGTAGGAATGTCCCTGGCTGTGGCAATGGGAAGAAGGATGCTCTGCTTCTTCCCTGAATGCCCCAGACTGCTAGGGGTCTGCAGTCGTTTTTGCTGCTGTCAGTGTATCTGCTGTTTAGCATCTCCCGCCCTCGTGGGAAGCAGTCATATTGGGAGTCAGTCAGTACAAGGATGCCTGGGTAGCTCAGTCGATTAAGTGTCCAACTCTTGATCTCAACCTAGGTCACGATCTCAGGGTCCTGGGACTGAGCCCCACATTGGGCTCCTTGCTCAGTGCAGAGTCAACTTGGGATTCTCCCTCTCTCTCTCCCTGAGCCCCTCCCCATGCTCAAGTGAGCTCTCTCTCTACAATAAATAAGTAAATCTTTAAGAGGCATTTTTTTTTTTTAAAGAAAGGACCTAGAATATAACTTTGATTTATTTATTTATTTGACAGACAGAGAGAGATCACAAGTAGGCAGAGAGGCAGGCAGAGGGGGAGGAGGGAAGCGGGCAGAGAGTCGGATGCGGGGCTTGATTCCAGGACCCTGGGATCATGACCTGAGCCAAAGGCAGAGGCTTAACCCACTGAGCCACCCAGGCGCCCCATGATTTTTTTAAAAATAACTATTTCCCTAACCTTTTTCAGTTTTCCATGTCCCACCCTCCAAAGTTGTTCTTTTGCCTTTTGCTTTATTGAGCCATTCTAAATTACTTTACTTTGTTGCCATGAAAATAACAACTCTCTATTCACACTCAGATTTCTCCAAATTATCTAACCTATATATACATGTTGTAATTTTAACAAAACATACAATAGACATAAACAGGTTTGTGAACAATTGTAAAATCTTCTTGGTAAGCATACAACCCAACTGATGGACAGAAATCCCAGGACATCCTAGAGAGGAGTGGGGAGTCATGAGCCTCAGCTATGGGTATCAGTTGGGAGATCTTAAAGCAAGGACCGTAGAGGATTACTGACTCCAATGAGTTGAGGAGAAGACAAATACTTTTGTGTTGTACATATCTAGATTGTGAGGATGGGAGTGTGGGTATTTAGGCTAGAGAAATTGGCAGGTGCCTTTCATGCAGGCCCTGGTACGTCATTGTAAAGCAGGGGCTCTCAGAATACGGTCCCTGGAACCCAGTGGCATCATCATCGCCTGGGAAATTGTTAGAAGGGCAAATTCTTGGGCCCCATCCCAGACCTCTTGAATCAGAAACTCTGGGGTAAGGCCCAGCAATCTGCTTTAATAAGCCCTCCAAGTGATTCTAACGCATGCTCAAGTTTTAGAACTGCTGTGCTAAGGAGTTATGCCTTTCCTCTACATGCCGTGGAATCACTGAAAGATTTTAGTAATGGAGTAATTTGAATTCTGTGGCCATCCAGAGGTCACGCTTACATATCCCTAGTCGTGTCAGATAGAGTTCGGGTTACTTGGTTAATCAAACACAAGATATTCCTAAAAATCTCTTTCATATTCTTGAAAATAGTTCATTGCTTCATTCATTTACATATATTTAGTAAGACCTTACTAGGTAGCAGGCATTGTCTTAGGTACTTAGAATATAACACTGAACAAAAACCAAAAATCCCAACCCCCATGGGGCTAACTTTCTAGTAGGAGGAGATGGACAATAGACAAAAATAGATAAATCATGTATTTGTAGGTGATGGAAGTACTAGGGAGAGAAAGAGAGCAGAGAAATAGGGAGTTGGGGGTGGGGGGAAATTACGGTTTTAAGGAGGTCATGGAGGAGGTGAGAGCACATCATGCAAATATTTGAGGAAAGAATGTTCCTCGAAGAGGTAACAGCACATGAGAACGGTGACGGCCCAGTGGTCCTGGGCAGAGTGAGCAAGCAAAAGGGAAAGATAAGTCCCGCTTTCCACATTATTTTGTTGACGGCTGGCTACCTGACTTTATTATAAACCATAAATCTAGCCAAATAAACAAGTAGATTCTATGTATTCTGATGTAAATGGAGAATTCAGTGCTCCATGTAGATAGACCTTTCATTCAGTAATACTTACGGAGCATGTATGTGCCAGGCTCATGTGACAAGCCCACCAAAACTGAGACTTACAGTCTAGAGGGGAAACAAACCTCATTACCGAGCCAACACTGGTTACAAAAAGGAAAGTACAAAGTGCCAAAGCCATGAGCTCAGGTGCCTTTGTTGTAATCTCTGAGGAGTCAAGGAAGGCTTCCTGGAGGAAATTCTATTTCAGCCCAGGCTGGAACAGCAGCGGTGAATGGGATTGGTCAGAATAAGTGAGGTGAAGAGGTGTTTCCCAGCAAAGATGGCCTATGCACAAACCCGGAAACAAGGGTACCTATGACCCAACCACAGAGTTAAGAAAGTACAATGTGAAAAGAAGTACAGAATGAAGGACCTTAAACCTTTAAAGATTAAGGGCAATGGGGAAGCACTGAAGGCCGTGGCTGGCGTAATTAGTTTGGGGGTTTTAAAAGTGGCAGGACCTTATGTGGAAAATGAATGCAAAAAAGTAGTATCTCCAATGGTTTCAATGTCATCACATTCTGATGGAGCGTCTGCATGTGAAATGTGTTATGAAGTGTTCTGCACGAATGGAGAAAGTAACCAACAGCAGAGCCAAATGGTTATTCTCTGATGGTATTAACCACTGTGTTTTGTCTCTTAATGGCTGAATCATGAATACAAATCCCCAGATAATTCAAACAGCTGTGCAAAATATCCGTGTTGGAGCCTGACAATGGCAGGCTCTTGGTGCCGCCATGCCTCCGCCTCGCCCGCCCGCCATGTGTCAAGAGAGAGATGTTAGTGGGCTTGGACTGCCACAGAGCACAATGTTTCAGAAATAATACAGCAGATCACTCGTTAGCCAAGTTAACCAATGCTCGCCGAATCCAGTGCTTAGGTCCCGAAGAGAGGAATTAAGTAACAGATGTGTTGGAGTGACGGTACGCAAATAATACATTTAAGAAAAAAAATCAGACACTCTGGCCTATTTTAATTTGGCTATGTGCTAGTTGTTAATACCATCAGAGAATAACAAGGAAACGGATATGTTAACTGGGGGGCTCCGCATAACGTCCGTGATAATAAAAAATAAACAATAAACAATATCAAGGAATAAAGGAGCAAAACTTGCAGTGATTGCAGAACTTAAGAATAATATGCTTTCTAGACATGTTTCAGTGTGTGTCTGTGCAGAGACACTAATTCACATACAGCTCTCAGTGTAAAGCCTCAACTTTTTTGTGTGGTGCCCATTCTCTAAGAACCTGATGAGTTTCTTTGAGAGAGAAGTAGCCGCCCAATCTAGCTCAGCTGTACTCAATCTGAGTTGCTTTCCTTCCTACAAACCCTCACTTCAAAGCAAGGAACATAATGTACAATTTTTTAATGGCTCTAGACCCAGGCACTCAGGCTCTCTGCTCTGCGCCTTACCTCAGTGTAAACACCTAATCAGGATTGCCCGCGTTTCATCAATAGCAGCCAAATGCAATTCGAGAACCACAAGCCTTTGAAGTCCTCCCAGCAAAGGCCGGTTTTCTAGTCTGGGATAATGACATGCCATGATTGCTGTCTTTGTTGTATCTTTTCAGTAGAGAAGCAATTATAGGCCCCAATTTAACAGAATAGACATTACACAGCTTATGATGCTCAAAATGCAATTTCATTTGATCATTTTCTCGATTTGATTGGTATTAATAGAATGGTTCACAAAAAAAAAAAAAAAATAGCTGGCAGAGGTTGTGTCCCATTCCACTTTCAAAGAGATAATGTAGAAGTATGCTTTACTTGCCCTGAGACTCTCACTGGGGTGATTCTGACACCGAGTTCCACCCAAACAGCCCGTGGATGAAAATATCGCACATCCTACACTCTCTGGGGAAAGAAAGCATAGGACAATGTATTTGTAATTTGGAAACTTTTTGCCAGAGCTACGTGTAAGTCCCGGGCAGTCAAACAATCGAAATCACCAGCAGCAGATTGAATTAACTAAACCAAGTCCCCTTTACAAAAGCCAGAGAAATCGGCGGCGGGTCTATGATTCAACCCAATTTTTTCTCCCAAGCTCCAGATAACATTTTTGTCCAAGACATCACCTGTTTGAGATTTGAAAAAGGATTATTTCCTCACCCACTTAGGCAGCCTATTTAGATTTCCCCCCACCCCCAAACTCTCTTGGCCTTCATTTCTTCTCGTCCAGTAAAGAGATGATTTTACTTGTAATTGAGTGGTGTTTCCTTTTAACATCATGGCAGTAAGGGATAGAGTCCTTTGCAATAACAGGGGCCAACGTTATGAAACCTGATACTGTTATAGTCCCCTCGTGTTTCTTAAACCAGTATCGGGAGAGGGACTGAGAGATGGCATCATGACACACAGTTCCTGACCTACAAGTGGCAGGTTACACTGTTTCGTGATGTTGGGAAGTGTTCCTTTTGCAGAGTAGGTAATCTTTCAAAATATGTTGTGTGCTGTTTAATTTTTTTAAGATTTTATTTATTTGTCAGAGAGAGAGCAGAAGCAGGGGGACAGGCAGGCAGAGGGAGAAGGAGGCTCCTTGACACAGGGCTCGATCCCAGGATCCTGGGATCATGACCTGAGCCAAAGCCAGATGCGTAACCAGCTGAGTCACCCAGGCCTCCCGAGTACTCCTATTTGAAATCAGGAAAATCCCATGATCCAATAGCACTTTTTGCCCTTGTATTTGCTATGATATTCAAGCATGAAGAAGTCTCAATTTTCATTTTTTCCCATTTTCAGATCAACCTTTAAGTATCTAAACTCCCATATCATCTGTTTGCCATATCTATGCATTCGAGTGCAGCAATGATGACAGGTATTGCTTGTGGCCACAGAACCTGCATCGAGCAGTGAGGAACTGTCGGATGCTGGCTTATTAATATTTAACAAATATTTCCCCCTCTCTCCCGATTGAATAGCAGTCTGCATAAATGCAAAGTAAAAGTAAGAAACAGCAGGAGAATCTGAACACAAACGTGACGGATTCTGGGGGCGCCTGGGTAGCTCAGTTAGTTAAGCATCTGCCTTTGGCTCAGGTCATGATCCCGGGGTCCTGGGACCAAGCCCCATGTCGGACTCCCTGCTCAGCAGGGAGCGCGCTACTCCCCCCCCCCCCCCGCAACCCCACTCGTGCTCTCATCCTTTCTTTCTCTCACAAAGAAATAAAATCTTTTAAACAATAATAAAGTATAAAACTATCTGGGACCACCCCAGACCTTCTGATTTAATTGGTCTGGAATGGGACCAGGGCACTGATATTTTGTCATTCTAACATCTAACTAAAGTTGAGAACCTCCGATCTACATCATTCAAATTCACTGACTGCCGGCATTACAATTTCTGCAAGTCAAAGACAGTATTTCAAAATTGCTAAATATGAGGCTCTGGAGTTAGACTGCCCAGCTCCTCCACTTACTGATTCTGGGCAAGTTCCTTAATGTCTCTGTCCCTCAGTTTTCTCATCTGCAAAAAGAGGGGGTAATAGTAATACATACGCAATAAGGTTTAATACAGTAGGACAGATAGAATATATTCTAAGTGCTTACGGCAGTGACTAGCACACCGTGAACATTCAATGTATATTAAACATTGTTATTTTATTGTGCTCATTATCTTGAAGCACAGTGTTATTTCACTATTCATTATTTCTCTTATTACACTCAGCATTTGTTGCTACATCTAGTTCAAATAACTGTTCTGAAATTGGGTCCCGTCAGTGTGTACTGAACATTTTTTTTAAGATTTTTTATTTATTTAACAGAGATCACAAGTAGGCAGAGAGACAGGCAGAGAGAGACAGAGGAAGCAGGCTCCCCACCGAGCAGAGAGCCCGATGCAGGGCTCAATCCCAGGACCCTGAGATCACGACCCGAGCCGAAGCCAGAGGCTTTAACCCACTGAGCCACCCAGGCACCCCTGTACTGAACATTTAAACTAAATAGTAGTTTGACCTCAAAGCACCAATTCTCACATCATGCCTATAAGAGAAAACATTATTTATTCCTGTTTTCCTTGGGAACAACCCAGGTCCCCAAGGACTAAGATATATCCTTGAACTGAAAATAAAATGTAACCCTGCAGGACCTCTTTCTAGAGTACACAGATGAGCCTCATGGCTCTAAGACTTAAAACTAATCCCATTAACACGCTTTATATGTTTTACCCTCTTAGATCTCCTACCCCATCAGTGTAACTGACAAGATGCCCATTCAGAACGCCAAAGAGAGCGAAAACGCTGCCATCAATCCTGAAGACCAATGGCATCAAAGAGCCCAACAGCTAAAGGTTACCTGCTAGATTGAACTTTAAATGGGTTTCAAGGGTTACGGCTAAATATGAGTAATGTTCATGACTCACTTCTTATCCCTTATAGGGTTATTCTTATGCCTGAGAGTAGTGACCCGCCCTTGTGAGGGTAACACTGGTTTCTGCCCAGATGGGCCATTGCTTGTTCAGCCTGCCAAGTCTACCCATTTTTCCAAAGTTTCTAAATTTCCTAGAAGAAAAATCATCACATCACCCTTTAAACATTCAGCGTTAAAACCCCAAACAGAAGCAAGGCTTGGAGAAAATGTGGGTTGGGGGACAGGGGGAGTCACAGCTGCAAAATACTGTCCAAATCTGCACTGTTTCCAAGTCTGTTTCCTTAACGGCATCCCTAGCTGATAGGGAACATAATCGAAGAAAATGGGTGAGAATCCCCAGAACATCCCTGAACTCTCCTTTTGCAGGATGGGAAAGCCTACTAACAAGTAATTTAGCATGAAAACATCCTTTTCTGGCCCTGGGTTTCCTACTCTGACATCATAATGTGATTTTAGGGAAGATTTTTGCGAAATAGTTCCCACTGACCATTTCTCTAGAAGAGAAAAAAACACTAGCAGATGATTTCTTCTGGAACCAGTGTATGGAGTTCTGTGGAGTAGTCATTTTCACACCAGATTTTATCCCCGCTGAAAGAGGAGTGAGCCCTACATAATCACCCAGCCTAGAAAGCCTGACACCATCAGTTCAAACTATGTACAGTGCTAAAGGTTTAAGAAAAATGAAGTTCATTCCAGTTTCAGAGAATTTAGAAAAGAGGGCCTGCCTAGATCATCTTTTTTCCTTCTCAGTGGTTTCCAGGTCACTCTCAGAGTTGCAAAAATAAGTAAATAAAAATAAAAGAATAAAAACAGTCATTCACCTGGAGCTTCCTGAAAGCTGATGCCAGGAGGACAACCCCCAGAGGTGGAGAGGTACTGAAATGCCCGTGGCAGTTGAGATGTAGAGGACAGGGTCAAGGCCAGACCTCAGAGAGAGCCCAGGGAACTTGGCCAACAGGATGGAGAGGACAAGGGAAACACCTTAAGATTCTGTCATGTGTTACAGATAATGGCCTTGGTCAGAAGACAAGGATTTCTGGACCTTCGCCTGTCTTTTTTTTTTTTTTTAAAGACTTCATTTATTTATTTGACAAAGAGAGACACAGCAAGAGAAGGAAGCAGGGGGAGTGGGAGAGGGAGAAGCAGGCTTCCCACTGAGCATGGAGCCCAACTCGGGGCTCGATCCCAGAACCCTGGGATCACTACCAGAGCCAAAGGCAGACACTTAATGACGGAGCCACCCAGGTGCCCTCAGTTGTCTATAAGTTGATGCAGAACTTTGGGGAAATCTCAACTCCCCCCACACCTTAAGTTTCTTCCTTATTAAATGAAGAGTTGCCTGAAATGAACTACAAGATGCATCCCAGCAGCAAAATGCTATTATTCTAGGATATTTTTCTCCAGTTACTTAAATTATTATAGAAAACCCATTTGAAGCATGTAAGATTCTCATAACCTAGAGCTTCCATAATCATCACTACAGAAAATTATAGCATCTCAGCCAGTGATAACATAATCACAGGGCTTGATTTGTGGCATGGCCTTTGACAGAGGCAGTCAAAAATTTTATATGGAAGAAAACTGGAAGAAGCCAAAAGAATGCTGTGTGTTCTCTGGGTGTACGAGAATTCATTTGTTCATAACCCACTTGTGAATGAGGACAAGGAGGAGCCAGACATCTAAAGGTCATAGACCTATAACAATCAACGCAGAGTGGTCCTCGGGATGCTTCCCTTCAGTAAGAATGGATTTAACTCCCTCTGCATATGCCAGCGAGGCAGGCACTCAGCTCCGTTGCCTTTCTTTTTCCAGTTTGACTACCCAAATGCAGAGCCTTCTTTCTGATCCCCATCCTTCACGGGGATTGTCCCATCTGTCCCTCTCCATCCGCGACCACTGTGCCCATGGGCTGGATCACTCCCTTGGGTTTATCATATCCAGCTGCTATACCTGTATTCCCTCTGTACCAACTACACCAGAAGCTGCCTGAATGTTAAGATGGTTATGTTTTGGGACGCCTGGGTGGCTCAGTTGGTTAGGCTGCTGCCTTTGGCTCAGGTCAAGATCCCAGGGTCCTGGGATCGAGTCCCATATCGGGCTCTCTGCTCAGTGGGGAGCCTGCTTCTCTCTCTGCCTCTGCCTGCCTCTCTGCCTGCTTGTGCTCTCTCTCTTTCTCTCTCTCTGACAAATAAACAAAATCTTTAAGATGGTTATGTTTCTTTATATCTCTTAGCACAGTGCTGTGCCCAAAGCTAACACTCAGTAAATATTTACTGACTGGTTACAGAAACATTTAAAAATCATTTCATGAAAATGGGCCTCTCTGAAACTTTTTTTCTTGAAAGAAAGCTTTAGATGACTCTACGTAACAATGAATAGCTCCCACTAATAAGAAATGTCTTTATATGAAACCAAAATAATTCCCACAACAAATACTTATTGAGTACCTACTATATTCCAGGCACTCGGGGTCAGGGGTCTGGCCCCCAAAAAAACATGGTTAAAAAAAAAAGAACTTAAAAAAAAATAAAGTAATAAAAGATTAAAAAAAAAATGGTCCCTACCTCAAGGAGCCCAAAACTTTAGCTGGAAGACAGTTATGTGATCATTATAATGCAATAATTGAACCTGCAGTAGGAACTTTAAGAAGCACCAAATTCTGCCTTAGAAAGACAAGAAAAGTCTCCTGAAAAGAGACAGCATCTGAACTGACCCTAGAAGAATGAATCAAAATATGGCAAACAGGCAAGTGGCAGCAGAGGTCTGAGAGCCCGAGAGACGTCATGTGTCCTCAGCCTCACCCACAGGTCAGCATCCGGCGGAGCAGGTATGAGGGAGGGCAGTGTTGTGACACGGGCTGGACAGGTAACTAGAGGTAGGGGCTGTGAAAGGCTTTCACGTTGGCCAAAAGATTTCAGATTTTATCCTGCAAATGGCAGGAAGCCACTGGCCAATTTTAAGCAGGTTAATGACGTGATCAGGCTTAACATGGTAGAAAATTCATTCTAGCCAGGGTCTAGAGCATAGATTGGAAGGAAATGAGATTGCAGAGACAGCAAAACCAGTTAGGGGCGGTTTGCGGCTGTTCCCTCGAGACATCACACGAGAACTCAGGGTGGGGCTGGGTCTGTCTCCCACTCCGCACACCAATAGCTTGCTTTTCAGTCTGGTGGACGGATGTAAATCCACCAAGGGCGTGAAACTTCCCTCGGGTCAGGGCAGCCCCCTCAGAGCCTGCCAGAAGCGGTCAAGGAGTGAGACTAACAAACTCAGCAATTGTTTGGATACAATGTAAATGGGGGAGAGAGAAAGTGGTTTCTGAGGGTCTGATTAGTGGTACTAACACCACTGAGGAAGAAAAGGAGGGCTTTCGTCCGGGGCTTGGAGGGGTGTGGGGGAGTGAGGGGTGGAATGGGGGAAGGGCATGAGAACAGGGGTGCTGAGCCTGATGTGGAGTTTGGAGGAGGAACGTGATCAGAGCATAGAACTCAGGAAGGACATCTGAGTTAGCAACATACATTTGATGGTAAGATTCCACTCCCTGGTAGACTGAGCTGTAGGAATTGCTGAGATGCCCCCGGAATCACAGGTAGTGGGAGAAGAGAGGAGGGTCCGGTAGAGGATGGTTAAATTTTAAGGGTAAGCAGAGGAAAGAGAGCAGAAGGTGAGAGGCTATGAAGAGCTTGCCAGAGAGACAAGACAGAAGGCTGCCCAGGGTTCAGTAGTGTCATGGAACCCAAGACCTGAAAATCTCAAGAAAGAGACATCAGTGGGCAGGCTCAGACTCTGCAGGGCTTAAAAAGGTGCCACGAAAAGGGAATGAAACATGCAACTCATACATGCCAGTCTCAAAGGATTCAGAAAAAAACTCAGTAGGAACAATGCACACAATATCACAGAAATGACGCATACGTGCATTTGAGTGTCCATCTGTCTATAGGTGGAGAGACACACAGAGGAAGATGAAATTGGCCCAGTGTTAATGAATCTCAGTTTTGGGAGTCCTCCACGCTAGTCTTGTTTTCCTGTAATTACATCTGAAATAACGTTCTGTGCGAAAAAATGAAAAGGTAAAGAAAGTGGTGCCCAGAGGATTTCGCCACGAAGAGTTTAGCGGTGGCCAGAGCAGAATATTGTGGGGGCGGTGGTCAGTTTTTCAACTGACAGTTGATGGTCACCATCCTCTCTTTCTATGTAAGCATCCTACTCAGACCTAAGGGCTTACTTCAAAGCCAGTCACCCCTCTTCACTTCACCCTTCCACACAGGTCTTGTCCTGAATCACTCTGTGCTCCCCTGTGAACCTTCACGCCTTTTCCAAATCCCAGCTTCATTGTGTGTCCAGAACTGGACCCAATACTAACCTAAGGGTCTGACCTTTGCTGGCCAGCGTGAGGGAGCAGAAGATAGCAGATCCTTCTCTGGCCCAGAGCACGTGGTCAACAGAAAAAAATAGAAAGTTCTCTAATTAAATGAAGCTTCCCCAAAAATGAAATAGGCGGTTTCCTTTCTTGCCACTCTAAAATAACTCTTGACTTTCTAGGCAAGGCAAAGGAATGACAGGGTGAAAGGTACGGAGGATCTTTGACTCATTGATATCAAAGTCCTTGTAATCACATCCTAAGTCATCTTCCCACCCTTCCTATTATTACATGACTATAAGAGCTATTGTTTTGGTTTTGCCTCCAACACCATCAAGAGAGCTATGCTTCTTTTTTTCATCTGAACACAGAGTCCTCCCTGACTGACGCTGAAAAGCAGAGCCAGTTAATACCCGTTCTCTATTCTCAATATTATCAGACAGAATTGATAACACCCCCCCCAACTATTTGTGTTTTGTTGTTAATAAACACAACAGACGCAGAGCCCAGGCACAACCCTCAGGGCTGATCAGGGTAACAAAGAACAAGAATGGCTTTTGTTTTAAAGCAGATGAACCTTTGGCTGAGACAGAGTGTGCATCCTTCCCTCTGTTAATGGCTTGGAAGCAGGAAAGCCGTAAAAGAGAAACAGCCAGACACTGCCTTTCACAGGGTTGGGGGCAAACTGCCCTTGGATGGCACAGTATGAACAAACATTAATAACTAAGTACGGATCTTACTAAGAAGTTATCATCCCTGCATCAGGCATCAGGATTCCCCAATGCGAACGCTGTACCAATGGCCACTGCTGTGTGTGTGCTGGGAAAACCCAGTGCCATTAAGCAGTTATTCTGAGTGCATGGAGTATGGACTGATTGTGAGTATTGGTAACAAAAGAACCCCATTGAGAGCGGGATGGAATAGAGGATTTCAGTGCTGGTGGAGATTAAGTAGCCTGAGAATTGCTTTGTATATTAACTTGAGGGAACTCAGGTCTTGCGACCTAAAAAGTGACACCTGATGTCTCAATTGTCGGGTAATAAATCTTCAGTAAACCACAGATCTCAAGTAGTCTGCTCAGAAGGTGAGAGAAATCACATCAAGCCCGTAAATGTCTTCCTTTCTGGGGACTGAAATGCCATCTCTGGGCACTTACGCTTATGTGAATAGCGGATTTAACACTTGAGACAATTGAAGTTTCATAAAATGATGAGTCCTTGGCCTTGTTGACAAAGCACCCTGCGAAGAGTACTATTGTAATCTGAATTGTCAGCTGCAAAGGTATAACATGATTAAAACCAAGTGGCAACCCAAGATTTCAGGTCCGGTAACCTAAGGAAAAAATTCCTGATAGCTTTTTTCTTTGTTGGTCGGAATGAGGACAGAGAACGGAGACTCATATAATCCAATGGCAACAGAAAAAATTCCTGCTCACCTATTTTTCTAACAGTTAAAAGCTGACAAAATTTCATTTTATTTAAGACTTTATTTAATGACTGAGAGACAGAGATAGCACGCAGGCTCGCACAAGTGTGCATGAGTGGGAGGAGGGGCAGAAGGAGAGAAAGAGATAGAATCTCAAGCAGTCTCCACGGGGATTGTCAAGCCCGACTGCATCATAGGACCCAGAGATCATGAACCCGAGCTGAAATCAAGAGTTAGATGCTCAAATGACTGAGCCACCCCCTGACAAATATTTTTTTTAATTACCTTATCAGGGGCACCTGGGTGCCTCAGTCTGTTAAGCATCTGCCTTCGGCTCAGGTCACGATCTCTGGGTCTTTGGATCGAGTCCCGCACTGGGCTCCCTGCTTGGTGGGGAGTCTGCTTCTCCCTCACTCTGCTCTTCTCCCCTGCTTGTGCACTCTCTATCTCTCAAATAAATAAATAAAATCTTCTAAAATAATAAAATGACATTATCAGCATCAATAAATATTTATAGATTGTAGCACAGGTGGGTGTTTTTTGTTTTCTTTTTTGGTTTCTTACCTTCATGAACAGTGATGATGGCCATGAAAATAGCCACTGTGTTTCATCAACACACCTGATAAGACTATACAGTAGCAGTTTTCTTCCGGGTCCACTATAAGGAAGGATGCTCGTGGCCTATCTATTTGCAGAGCCTTCCTGCCCACATTTCCCCCATGCGGCTCCATATACTGCATGGAAGGAAGAAGCCTTCTCTCAACTGAAACACGAGAAGGAAATTCTTCCTTTTTTGGAATGCCACAGGTAAAAATTCAAAGTGTAGATGAGCTCATCAGAACCTGGCCAATCCTCCAGAAAGCGAGGAGAACATGCTTTGAATTTCAGATAAGCCATTTATACTTAAAGATCTGATATGCAAAGTAGTATTGTATGGGACTGTTTTAAATTTAACAGCCTCAACCTCATCATTATAGGGAGATGTCATTAGAAATAGAATACCACTTAATATTGTATGGAACAGACTGTCTTAGTAATTGTATCAGAAAAGTGAAAAGTTGAACTCATTGCAGTAATTTGACCATTCTTCATAGCAAGCTGAAACCGTTTGAGCAAAAAGAGGAGTTATTCACTTTAAGGGTTGTTTTTTTTTTTTTTTATTCCCTCGAATGACCCAGGTAACTGGCATTTTTCAATTAATGTTGCACAGAGAGAGATTTCTTTTTATATGTGTGTTCAGAAAGAAATAATTTGTAGTTCTATACCACATTGATGCATATGGTCATTTTACTGTTTTTACTAAGCAGTTAATCATTCTTTCCAAAGGCCTCTTAACTCTGCTAGTTTTTCACAAAGTAATGAGTGCTTTATTCCTTGGAAAATATTTCTAAATGGCTTAGCACAATATAGTTACATAGTGTATCTATTATACCAGGAGTACATTTGTTGTTATAAGACTTTGAAAAGCATAAAGACCGTTCTGAAATTGAAATATTTCCCCCAGATGTTTGATTGCCTAAGTACAGGCTATATTAAGGAACTGAAGCAAAACAACCCTTGTGGCTTCACAAATGTCCTATCACAGCGCAGACTCTTTTATAATCCTCTGAATAAAATCTAATTTGTTTCATCTGGTGAAGAGGTCATTTCTAGCTTCTGACCTATATGAGTAAGAAGATCTGATCATCTAAATGGCATCTTGTATTCGACTTGTACTTGTTTGGTAAAGCGAATCATTGATGTCCTCTCCGGTTGAGATTTTTTAAAATGTTCGCCTTAGTTGAAATAAACTTGCATAGTTCGATGTAGATTTGCACTTTCTTTGTAGCCCTGTGGAGGTAAATCTCCTTCCCCTAACCCCCCATTTGGTAACACCTCATTTTACACTTGAAGTCAAAGAGTTGTCTTAAATATCAAGCCCACTCTAAGCTCTCTACTTCTTTCTAGAAAATTCATAATCTGAAATTGCCAGGAAGACTTTCTCAGCTAGTCACGCTCATACCCTGAAATTAGGAAAGGACCTACTGGACTCTTTATCTCCTTTCAAATCTGTGGTCACCTTC